>NC_140988.1:7912831-7937621 GCF_052327205.1 Somniosus microcephalus | reverse complement strand
CGCTCTCTCTCCTCTCTCACACGCTCTCCCTCTCTCTCTCACACGCTCTCCCACTCTCTCTCACACGCTCTCCCTCTCTCTCTCACACGCTCTCTCCCTCTCTCTCACACGCTCTCCCTCTCTCTCTCACACGCTCTCCCTCTCTCTCTCACACGCTCTCCCTCTCTCTCTCACACACGCTCTCCCTCTCTCTCACACACGCTCTCCCTCTCTCTCTCACACGCTCTCCCACTCTCTCTCACACGCTCTCCTCTCTCTCACACGCTCTCCCTCTCTCTCACACGCTCTCCCTCTCTCTCTCACACGCTCTCCCTCTCTCTCTCACACGCTCTCCTCTCTCTCTCTCACACGCTCTCCCTCTCTCTCTCACACGCTCTCCCTCTCTCTCACACACGCTCTCCCCTCTCTCTCACACACGCTCTCCCTCTCTCTCTCACACGCTCTCCCTCTCTCTCTCACACGCTCTCCCTCTCTCTCTCACACGCTCTCCCTCTCTCTCTCACACGCTCTCCCTCTCTCTCTCACACGCTCTCCTCTCTCTCTCACACGCTCTCTCTCTCTCACACACGCTCTCCCTCTCTCTCACACACGCTCTCCTCTCTCTCTCAGCACGCTCTCCCTCTCTCTCACACACGCTCTCCCTCTCTCTCACACGCTCTCCCTCTCTCTCTCACACGCTCTCCCTCTCTCTCTCACACGCTCTCCCTCTCTCTCTCACACGCTCTCCCTCTCTCTCACACACGCTCTCCCTCTCTCTCACACACGCTCTCCCTCTCTCTCTCACACGCTCTCCCTCTCTCTCTCACACGCTCTCTCTCTCTCTCTACACGCTCTCTCTCTCTCACACACGCTCTCCCTCTCTCTCACACACGCTCTCTCTCTCTCTCACGCTCTCCCTCTCTCTTTCACACGCTCTCTCTCTCTCTCTCACACGCTCTCCCTCTCTCTCACACACGCTCTCCCTCTCTCTCACACGCTCTCCCTCTCTCACACGCTCTCTCTCACACACACTCTCTCTCTCTCTCACACGCTCTCTCTCTCACACGCTCTCCCTCTCTCTCTCACACGCTCTCCCTCTCTCTCACACGCTCTCCCTCTCTCTCTCACACGCTCTCTCCTCTCTCTCACACACGCTCTCCCTCTCTCTCTCACACGCTCTCCCTCTCTCTCTCACACGCTCTCTCTCTCTCTCACACACGCTCTCCCTCTCTCTCTCACACGCTCTCCCTCTCTCTCTCACACGCTCTCCCTCTCTCTCTCACACGCTCTCCCTCTCTCTCTCTCACACGCTCTCCCTCTCTCTCTCACACGCTCTCCCTCTCTCTCACACACGCTCTCCCTCTCTCTCTCACACGCTCTCCCTCTCTCTCACACGCTCTCCCTCTCTCTCTCACACGCTCTCCCTCTCTCTCTCACACGCTCTCCCTCTCTCTCACACACGCTCTCCCTCTCTCTCTCACACGCTCTCCCTCTCTCTCTCACACACGCTCTCCCTCTCTCTCTCACACGCTCTCCCTCTCTCTCTCACACGCTCTCTCTCTCTCTCTCACACGCTCTCCCTCTCTCTCTCACACGCTCTCCCTCTATCTCACACACGCTCTCCTCTCTCTCTCACACGCTCTCCCTCTCTCTCTCACACACGCTCTCCCTCTCTCTCACACACGCTCTCCCTCTCTCTCACACACCGCTCTCCCTCTCTCTCTCACACGCTCTCCCTCTCTCTCTCACACGCTCTCCCTCTCTCTCACACCTCTCTCCTCTCACACGCTCTCCTCTCTCTCTCACACGCTCTCCCTCTCTCTCACACACGCTCTCCCTCTCTCTCTCACACGCTCTCCCTCTCTCTCACACGCTCTCCCTCTCTCTCTCACAAGCTCTCCCTCTCTCTCTCTCACACGCTCTCCCTCTCTCTCTCACACGCTCTCCCTCTCTCTCACACACGCTCTCCCTCTCTCTCACACGCTCTCCCTCTCTCTCTCACACGCTCTCCCTCTCTCTCTCACACGCTCTCCCCCTCTCTCTCACACACGCTCTCTCCTCTCTCTCACACGCTCTCCCTCTCTCTCACACACGCTCTCCCTCTCTCTCTCACACGCTCTCTCCCTCTCTCTCTCACACGCTCTCTCTCTCTCTCTCACACGCTCTCCCTCTCTCTCACACACGCTCTCCCTCTCTCTCTCACACGCTCTCTCCTCTCTCTCTCACACGCTCTCCCTCTCTCTCTCACACGCTCTCCCTCTCTCTCACACGCTCTCCCTCTCTCTCACACGCTCTCCCTCTCTCTCTCACACGCTCTCCCTCTCTCTCTCACACGCTCTCTCTCTCTCTCTCACACGCTCTCCCTCTCTCTCTCACACGCTCTCCCTCTCTCTCTCACACGCTCTCCCTCTCTCTCACACGCTCTCCCTCTCTCTCTCACACGCTCTCCCTCTCTCTCTCACACGCTCTCCTCTCTCTCTCACACGCTCTCCCTCTCTCTCTCACACGCTCTCCTCTCTCTCTCTCACACGCTCTCTCTCTCTCTCACACGCTCTCCCTCTCTCACACACGCTCTCTCCCTCTCTCTCTCTCACACGCTCTCCCTCTCTCTCTCACACGCTCTCCCTCTCTCTCTCACACGCTCTCCCTCTCTCTCTCACACGCTCTCCCTCTCTCTCTCACACGCTCTCCTCTCTCTCTCACACGCTCTCTCTCTCTCTCACACACGCTCTCCCTCTCTCTCTCACACGCTCTCCCTCTCTCTCTCTCACACGCTCTCTCTCTCTCTCACACGCTCTCTCTCTCTCTCACACGCTCTCCCTCTCTCTCTCACACGCTCTCCCTCTCTCACACGCTCTCTCTCTCACACACACTCTCTCTCTCTCTCACCGCTCTCTCTCTCTCTCACACGCTCTCCCTCTCTCTCTCTCACACGCTCTCCTCTCTCTCACACGCTCTCCCTCTCTCTCTCACATGCTCTCTCCCTCTCTCTCACACACGCTCTCCCTCTCTCTCTCACACGCTCACCCTCCTCTCTCTCACATGCTCTCTCTCTCTCTCTCACACGCTCTCCCTCTCTCACACACGCTCTCTCTCTCTCTCACACGCTCTCCTCTCTCTCACACACGCTCTCACCTCTCTCTCTCACACGCTCTCCCTCTCTCACACGCTCTCTCTCTCACACGCTCTCTCTCTCTCTCACACGCTCTCCCTCTCTCTCTCACACGCTCTCTCACTCTCCTCTCACACGCTCTCCCTCTCTCTCACACGCTCTCCCTCTCTCTCTCACATGCTCTCCTCTCTCTCACACGCTCTCCTCTCTCTCTCACACGCTCTCCTCTCTCTCTCACACGCTCTCCTCTCTCTCTCACACGCTCTCCCTCTCTCTCACACGCTCTCCCTCTCTCACACACGCTCTCTCTCTCTCTCACACGCTCTCCCTCTCTCTCTCACACGCTCTCCCCTCTCTCCACACGCTCTCCTCTCTCTCACACGCTCTCCTCTCTCTCACACACGCTCTCCCTCTCTCTCTCACACGCTCTCCCTCTCTCTCTCACACGCTCTCCCTCTCTCTCACACGCTCTCCCTCTCTCTCACACGCTCTCCTCTCTCTCTCACACGCTCTCCCTCTCTCTCACACGCTCTCCCTCTCTCTCTCACACGCTCTCCCTCTCTCTCTCACACGCTCTCCTCTCTCTCTCACACGCTCTCCCTCTCTCTCACACACGCTCTCCCTCTCTCTCTCACACGCTCTCCCTCTCTCTCTCACACACGCTCTCCCTCTCTCTCTCACACGCTCTCCCTCTCTCTCTCACACACGCTCTCCCTCTCTCTCTCACACGCTCTCCCTCTCTCTCTCACACGCTCTCCCTCTCTCTCTCACACGCTCTCCCTCTCTCTCACACGCTCTCCTCTCTCTCTCACACGCTCTCCCTCTCTCTCTCACACACGCTCTCCCTCTCTCTCTCACGCGCTCTCCCTCTCTCTCACACACGCTCTCCCTCTCTCTCACACACGCTCTCCCTCTCTCTCTCACACGCTCTCCCTCTCTCTCTCACACGCTCTCCTCTCTCTCTCACACACGCTCTCCCTCTCTCTCTCACACGCTCTCCCTCTCTCTCACACGCTCTCCCTCTCTCTCTCACACGCTCTCTCTCTCTCTCACACGCTCTCCTCTCTCTCACACACGCTCTCTCTCTCTCTCACACGCTCCTCATCTCTCTCTCACACGCTCTCCCTCTCTCTCACACGCTCTCCCTCTCTCTCTCACACGCTCTCCCTCTCTCTCACACACGCTCTCCCTCTCTCTCTCACACGCTCTCCTCTCTCTCTCACACGCTCTCCCTCTCTCTCACACGCTCTCCCTCTCTCTCTCACACGCTCTCCCTCTCTCTCTCACACGCTCTCTCCTCTCTCTCCACACGCTCTCCTCTCTCTCACACGCTCTCCCTCTCTCTCTCACACGCTCTCCTCTCTCTCTCACACGCTCTCCCTCTCTCTCACACGCTCTCCTCTCTCTCTCACACGCTCTCCCTCTCTCTCTCACACGCTCTCCCTCTCTCTCACACGCTCTCCCTCTCTCTCTCACACGCTCTCCCTCTCTCTCTCACACGCTCTCCCTCTCTCTCACACACGCTCTCCCTCTCTCTCTCACACGCTCTCCCTCTCTCTCTCACACGCTCTCCCTCTCTCTCTCACACGCTCTCTCTCTCTCTCACACGCTCTCTCACTCTCTCACACGCTCTCCTCTCTCTCTCACACGGTCTCCCTCTCTCTCACACACGCTCTCTCTCTCTCTCACACGCTCTCCCTCTCTCTCTCACACGCTCTCCCTCTCTCTCACACGCTCTCCCTCTCTCTCACACGCTCTCCCTCTCTCTCTCACACGCTCTCCCTCTCTCTCTCACACGCTCTCCCTCTCTCTCTCACACGCTCTCTCTCTCTCTCACACGCGCTCTCTCACTCTCTCACACGCTCTCCTCTCTCTCTCACACGGTCTCCCTCTCTCTCACACACGCTCTCTCTCTCTCTCTCACACGCTCTCTCTCTCTCTCTCTCTCACATGCTCTCTCTCTCTTCACACGCTCTCCCTCTCTCTCTCACACGCTCTCGCTCTCTCTCTCACGCTCTCCCTCTCTCTCTCTCTCACGCTCTCTCCCTCTCTCTCTCACACGCTCTCCCTCTCTCTCTCACACGCTCTCCCTCTCTCTCTCACACGCTCTCCCTCTCTCTCACACGCTCTCCCTCTCTCTCACACGGTCTCCCTCTCTCTCTCACACGCTCTCCCTCTCTCTCTCACACGCTCTCCTCTCTCTCTCACACGCTCTCTCTCTCTCTCTCACACGCTCTCCCTCTCTCTCTCACACGCTCTCCTCTCTCTCTCTCACACGCTCTCCCTCTCTCTCTCACACGGTCTCCCTCTCTCTCTCACACGCTCTCCCTCTCTCTCACACACGCTCTCCCTCTCTCGCTCACACGCTCTCCCTCTCTCTCTCTCACACGCTCTCCCTCTCTCTCTCACACGCTCTCCCTCTCTCTCTCACACGCTCTCCCTCTCTCTCACACGCTCTCCCTCTCTCTCACACGCTCTCCCTCTCTCTCTCACACGCTCTCCCTCTCTCTCTCACACGCTCTCCCTCTCTCTCTCACACGCTCTCCCTCTCTCTCACACAGGCTCTCTCTCTCTCTCACACGCTCTCCCTTCTCTCTCACACGCTCTCCCTCTCTCACACACACGCTCTCCCTCTCTCTCTCACACGCTCTCCCTCTCTCTCACACACGCTCTCCCTCTCTCTCTCACACGCTCTCCCTTCTCTCTCACACGCTCTCCCTTCTCTCTCACACGCTCTCCCTCTCTCTCTCACACGCTCTCCCTCTCTCTCTCACACGCTCTCCCTCTCTCTCTCACACGCTCTCCCTCTCTCTCACACACGCTCTCCCTCTCTCACACACGCTCTCTCTCTCTCTCACACGGTCTCCCTCTCTCTCTCACACGCTCTCTCCCTCTCTCTCTCACACACTCTCCCTCTCTCTCACACGCTCTCCCTCTCTCTCTCACACGCTCTCCCTCTCTCTCTCACACCCTCTCCCTCTCTCTCACACTCTCTCCCTCTCTCTCTCTCACACGCTCTCCCTCTCTCTCACACGCTCTCCCTCTCTCTCACACACGCTCTCCCTCTCTTACTCACACGCTCTCCCTCTCTCTCTCACACCCTCTCCCTCTCTCTCACACTCTCTCCCTCTCTCTCTCTCACACGCTCTCCCTCTCTCTCACACGCTCTCTCCCTCTCTCTCTCACACGCTCTCCCTCTCTCTCTCACACGCTCTCCCTCTCTCTCACACACGCTCTCTCCCTCTCTCTCACACACGCTCTCCCTCTCTCTCACACGCTCTCCCTCTCCTCTCTCTCACACACGCTCTCCCTCTCTCTCACACGCTCTCCCTCTCTCTCTCACACGCTCTCCCTCTCTCTCACACACGCTCTCCCTCTCTCTCACACGCTCTCCCTCTCTCTCTCACACGCTCTCCCTCTCTCTCACACACGCTCTCTCCCTCTCTCTCACACACGCTCTCCCTCTCTCTCACGCGCTCTCCCTCTCTCTCTCACACGCTCTCCCTCTCTCTCTCACACGCTCTCCCTCTCTCTCTCACACGCTCTCCCTCTCTCTCTCACACGCTCTCCCTCTCTCTCAACGCGCTCTCTCTCTCTCTCACACGCTCTCCCTCTCTCTCTCACACGCTCTCCCTCTCTCTCACACACGCTCTCTCCCTCTCTCTCACACACGCTCTCCCTCTCTCTCACGCGCTCTCCCTCTCTCTCTCACACGCTCTCCCTCTCTCTCTCACACGCTCTCCCTCTCTCTCACACGCTCTCCCTCTCTCTCTCACACGCTCTCCCTCTCTCTCACACACGCTCTCTCCCTCTCTCTCACACACGCTCTCCCTCTCTCTCACGCGCTCTCCCTCTCTCTCTCACACGCTCTCCCGCTCTCTCTCACACGCTCTCCCTCTCTCTCTCACCCGCTCTCCCTTTCTCTCTCACACGCTCTCCTTCTCTCTCACACGCGCTCTCTCTCTCTCTCACACGCTCTCCCTCTCTCTCTCACAGGCTCTCCCTCTCTCTCACACACGCTCTCTCCCTCTCTCTCACACACGCTCTCCCTCTCTCTCACGCGCTCTCCCTCTCTCTCTCACACGCTCTCCCTCTCTCTCTCACACGCTCTCCCTCTCTCTCTCACATGCTCTCCCTATCTCTCTCACACGCTCTCCCTCTCTCTCTCACACGCTCTCTCTCTCTCTCACACGCTCTCTCTCTCTCACACACGCTCTCTCTCTCTCTCTCACACGCTCTCCCTCTCTCTGTCACACGCTCTCTCTCTCACACGCTCTCTCTCTCTCTCTCACACGCTCTCCCTCTCTCTCACACGCTCTCTTTCTCTCTCTCACACGCTCTCTCTCTCTCTCACACGCTCTCTCTCTCTCACACACGCTCTCTCTCTCTCACACACGCTCTCCCTCTCTCTCTCACACGCTCTCTCTCTCTCTCTCACATGCTCTCTCTCTCTCTCTCACACGCTCTCAGTTCAGTTCAGTTCAGTTCAAATGCTTTATTGGCATGAATGTTTACAGAGAACCATATTGCCAAAGCTTACATAGCAAAAAGGTACAGTTTTCCAACATTCTGTAGGTGTCAATCGATTTGACATTTGTTGGGTACATACAATATTACTTTTAAACAATATTAATTTTAAACAGTCTTTCTACTTCATTTGGTACGTTCAATATTAATTTTAAACAGTCTTACTTTTAAACAGTCCTCAGGTTGTGACATGTTGTTACATATTTAGCCCCAAGGTATGGTCTGTCTCCTTCTCCTAGGACTAATCTCAATTTTGACAGATCATCCAATTCCTTGAAATCTGGGGTTGTTTGGCTTAGCTTGTTGAATAATATGTTTCTTGATGTGTTGAATTTTTCGCATTTTAGGAGGAAATGCATTTCTGTTTCAACCTCGCCAGCCAGACATTGATCGCATATTCTATTCTCTCTCGGCTGCCAGGATTTCTTGTATCTGCCTTTTTCAATTTCCAGTTGGTGGTCGCTTAGTCTGTACCTGGTGAGGGTCTGTCTCTGTTTTGTGTCTCTGATGGTCGTGAGGTAGTCTGCCAGTTTATATTCTCTTTTTAGGGCCCAGTAACATTCTAATCTGCTTTGGCTTTCGGTTATTTTGTTCCAATGTTCCAGGTAGGTTTCTTTGCATTTTTTAATGATTTGGTTCACTCGGATTGGTGTTTGGACGGCTGTGTTGGTCTGGGGCTGGTCAGGGTTCGGCTGAGTACTTAGTTTCAGTAGCAGCTGACTCAGCGGACTCTTTTCTGGGTTTAGCTCTTGGGTCTGAAAGGCTTTGAAATGAAGGGTGTCTGGGGAGCTAGATTTGAGGTGATTTAGGAAGTTTAGTGCTCGTTTTTGGATGTTTATTATCAGTGGGTATCTGCCTAGTTCGGCTCTGCATGCATTTGTTGGCGTTTTTCTTTGGGTGCGAAGGATGCTTCGGCAGAATTCTGCATGTAGGGCTTCTATTGTGTGTTTTTCCCATTTAGTGTAGCTTTGGTGATTTAGCGGGCCCCATACTTCACTACCGTACAGTGCAATGGGCAGGATTATGCTGTCAAAAATTTTGAGCCAGATTTTGATTGGGATTTGGATGTTGTAGAATTTTCTTTTTATTGCATATAGGGCTCTTCGGGCTTTTTATTTTAATGCATTCACTGCTATGCTGAAGCTCCCTGATGCTGTAATAGTTAGACCAAGGTAGGTGTAGCTCATAGTGTGTCCTATAGTGGTATCACTGAGGGTAAACTGGTATTTGTTTTCCTGACATCTGGGTCTTTTCTGAAAAATCATGATGTTGGTTTTCTTTAGATTTACTGTTAGAGCCCAATTTTGGCAGTATTTGTCGAGTAGGTCTAGTTGTTGCTGTAATCCCTGTTCTGTGGGAGACAGCAGAACCAGGTCGTCCGCATAGAACAGGGACTTCACTTCTCCATCCAGGAGACGGAGACCTGGTGACTCGCTTTGCTCCAGCATGTCTGCTAATTCATTTATGTATATGTTGAACAGGGTCGGGCTCAAATTGCAGCCCTGCCGGACGCCTCTTCTCTGGGTGAAGAAATCGGTGCGTTTGTCTCCAATTTTGACCCCGCATTTGTTTTTCAGATACATTGATTTAATAAGGTCATAGACTTTGCCCCCTATTCCACACTGAAGAAGTTTATAATAGAGCCCTTCGTGCCATATAGAGTCAAAGGCTTTCTTGAAGTCGATGAAACAGGCGAATATTTTCCCATTTTTTGTTTGGTGTTTATGTTTTTCAATGAGGGTGTGAAGGGTATAGATATGGTCGGCGGTGCGGTGTTTTGGAAGAAAGCCTATTTGGTTTTTTCTGAGGATATTATGTTTGTTAAGAAAATCAAGTAATCTACTATTTAGAATACTGCAGAATAACTTCCCTAGACAACTGTTGACACAGATGCCGCGGTAGTTATTTGGGTCTGATTTGTTTCCACTTTTATATATGGGGGAGATTAGTCCTTGGCACCAGATATCGGGAAAACAGCCTGAGCGTAATATGATGTTGAATAGTTTGAGTATCGCACCCTGCATCTCCATATTGCTGAACTTTAGCATTTCATTTTTGATGTTGTCTGGGCCACAGGCTTTCTTTAGGTGGAGAGATTTTGTTTTTGTGGCCAGTTCTTTCCATGTGATTGGGGAGTCTAGAGGGTTTTGGTTGTCTTTAATTGTTGCTTCTAATGTGTGGAGTTTTTCTGTGACCTGATGTTGACTTGGGTTTGTTTTGTTTATTGGGATGTCTTTGTAGAGGTTTTCAAAATGTGTTCTCCAGATGTCGCCATCTTGGATTGGTAATGCTTGCAATTGTGTTGTACTCAGGTTATTCCACATTTCCCAGAATTGTTTTGGATTGGTGGAGTTTTCAATTTCTTCGAGTATTTTGTGGGTATAGTTTTGTGTTTTGTTCCTAATGGTGTGTTTATATCTTTTGAGGGTTTCATTGTATCTAGTACGTAGGTCCGGATTGTTTGGTTGCCGATGCTTTTGGTTTGATATTTTTCTCAGGTCTTTTCTGGCATTTTTGCATTCGTGGTCAAACCATTTCATATTTTTATTTTGTCTCTCTCTCACACGCTCTCCCTCTCTCTCACACGCTCTCCCTCTCTCTCTCACACGCTCTCCCTCTCTCTCTCACACGCTCTCTCTCTCTCTCTCACACGCTCTCCCTCTCTCTGTCACACGCTCTCCCTCTCTCTCTCACACGCTCTCCCTCTCTCTCTCACACGCTCTCTCCCTCTCTCTCACACGCTCTCCCTCTCTCTCACACACGCTCTCCCTCTCTCTCTCACACGCTCTCCCTCTCTCTCTCACACGCTCTCCCTCTCTCTCTCACACGCTCTCTCCCTCTCTCTCACACGCTCTCCCTCTCTCTCACACACGCTCTCCCTCTCTCTCTCACACGCTCTCTCCCTCTCTCTCACACGCTCTCCCTCTCTCTCTCACACGCTCTCCCTCTCTCTCTCACACGCTCTCCCTCTCTCTCTCACACGCTCTCCCTCTCTCTCTCACACGCACTCTCCCTCTCTCTCACACGCTCTCCCTCTCTCTCTCACACGCTCTCCCTCTCTCTCTCACACGCTCTCTCTCTCTCTCTCGCACGCTCTCTCCCTCTCTCACACACGCTCTCCCTCTCTCTCTCACACGCTCTCCCTCTCTCTCTCACACGCTCTCTCTCTCTCTCTCTCACACGCTCTCCCTCTCTCTCACACGCTCTCCCTCTCTCTCACACACGCTCTCCCTCAGTTCAGTTCAGTTCAGTTCAAATGCTTTATTGGCATGAAAGTTTACAGAGAACCATATTGCCAAAGCTTACATTGCAAAAAGGTACAATTTTCCAACATTCTGTAGGTGTCAATCGATTTGACATTTGTTGGGTATATACAATATTACTTTTAAACAATATTAATTTTAAACAGTCTTTCTACTTCATTTGGTACGTTCAATATTAATTTTAAACAGTCTTACTTTTAAACAGTCCTCAGGTTGTGACATGTTGTTACATATTTAGCCCCAAGGTATGGTCTGTCTCCTTCTCCTAGGACTAATCTCAATTTTGACAGATCATCCAATTCCTTGAAATCTGGGGTTGTTTGGCTTAGCTTGTTGAATAATATGTTTCTTGATGTGTTGAATTTTTCGCATTTTAGGAGGAAATGCATTTCTGTTTCAACCTCGCCAGCCAGACATTGATCGCATATTCTATTCTCTCTAGGCTGCCAGGATTTCTTGTATCTGCCTTTTTCAATTTCCAGTTGGTGGTCGCTTAGTCTGTACCTGGTGAGGGTCTGTCTCTGTTTTGTGTCTCTGATGGTCGTGAGGTAGTCTGCCAGTTTATATTCTCTTTTTAGGGCCCGGTAACATTCTAATCTGCTTTGGCTTTCGGTTATTTTGTTCCAATGTTCCAGGTAGGTTTCTTTGCATTTTTTAATGATTTGGTTCACTCGGATTGGTGTTTGGACGGCTGTGTTGGTCTGGGGCTGGTCAGGGTCCGGCTGAGTACTTAATTTCAGTAGCAGGTGACTCAGGGGACTCTTTTCTGGGTTTAGCTCTTGGGTCTGAAAGGCTTTGAAATGAAGGGTGTCTGGGGAGCTAGATTTGAGGTGATTTAGGAAGTTTAGTGCTCGTTTTTGGATGTTTATTATCAGTGGGTATCTGCCTAGTTCGGCTCTGCATGCATTTGTTGGCGTTTTTCTTTGGGTGCGAAGGATGCTTCGGCAGAATTCTGCATGTAGGGCTTCTATTGTGTGTTTTTCCCATCTCTCTCACACGCTCTCCCTCTCTCTCTCACACGCTCTCTCTCTCTCTCTCACACGCTCTCTCTCTCTCACACACGCTCTCCCTCTCTCTCACACACGCTCTCTCTCTCTCTCACATGCTCTCCCTCTCTCTTTCACACGCTCTCTCTCTCTCTCACACGCTCTCTCTCTCTCTCTCACACGCTCTCCCTCTCTCTCACACACGCTCTCCCTCTCTCTCTCACACGCTCTCCCTCTCTCTCTCACACGCTCTCCCTCTCTCTTTCACACGCTCTCTCTCTCTCACACGCTCTCTCTCTCTCTCTCACACGCTCTCCCTCTCTCTCTCACACGCTCTCCCTCTCTCTCACACACGCTCTCTCTCTCTCTCACACGCTCTCCCTCTCTCTCTCACACGCTCTCCCTCTCTCTCACACACGCTCTCTCTCTCTCTCACACGCTCTCCCTCTCTCTCTCACACGCTCTCCCTCTCTCTCTCACACGCTCTCCCTCTCTCTCACACACGCTCTCTCTCTCTCTCACACGCTCTCCCTCTCTCTCTCACACGCTCTCTCTCTCTCTCACACGCTCTCTCTCTCTCTCACACGCTCTCCCTCTCTCTCTCACACGCTCTCTCTCTCACACGCTCTCTCTCTCTCTCTCACACGCTCTCCCTCTCTCTCACGCGCTCTCTCTCTCTCTCTCACACGCTCTCTCTCTCTCACACACGCTCTCTCTCTCTCACACACGCTCTCCCTCTCTCTCTCACACGCTCTCTCTCTCTCTCTCACACGCTCTCTCTCTCTCTCTCACACGCTCTCTCTCTCTCTCACACGCTCTCCCTCTCTCTCTCACACGCTCTCTCTCTCTCTCACACGCTCTCCCTCTCTCTCTCACACGCTCTCCCTCTCTCTCACACGCTCTCCCTCTCTCTCTCACGCGCTCTCTCTCTCTCTCACACGCTCTCTCTCTCTCTCTCACATGCTCTCTCTCTCTCTCACACGCTCTCCCTCTCTCTCTCACACGTTCTCCCTCTCTCTCACACGCTCTCCCTCTCTCTCTCACGCGCTCTCTCTCTCTCTCACACGCTCTCCCTCTCTCTCTCACGCGCTCTCTCTCTCTCTCACACGCTCTCCCTCTCTCTCTCACACGCTCTCCCTCTCTCTCTCTCACACGCTCTCCCTCTCTCTCACATGCTCTCCCTCTCTCTTTCACACGCTCTCCCTCTCTCACACGCTCTCTCTCTCTCACACGCTCTCCCTCTCTCTCTCACACGCTCTCCCTCTCTCTCTCACACGCTCTCCCTCTCTCTCACACGCTCTCCCTCTCTCTCACACGCTCTCAATTTACAATTTACAATTTAAATCGCTTTATTGGCATGATAAGTCACATCTTATGTTGCCAAAGCATCAAAATACATTTATGGTTTAGCACATAAACGCAGTTCTATTCATACAGTGTATAAACAGGTATATCCCTGAGTGTATAAACATACATTCGCATTGTCTATATATATTTTTTTTCTTAGTTTACTGGTTGTCCCTCTGTTCATGGCAAGCTGTAACATAGTGCGCCGCCAGTGTTATACAGCTTCTCTCCTCTCCCAGTAGGAATGGGAGTTTTTGGTTGTCATTCAGATTTCTGAAATCCGGGCATATTTGTGAGAATTTTTGGTAGAAATTCTCCCTGATGCCCTGATATTTTCCACAAGCTGTGAGGAAGTGCATCTCTGTCTCCACCACTCCCTGACTGCAGTGAGAGCATATCCTGTCCTCTCTTGGCAGCCTGGTCTGCCTGTGTCTGCCTTTTTCGATCGCTAGGCTATGTTCGCTAAGTCTGTACCTTGTCAAGGTTCTTCTCAGTTTGTTATCCTTTACCATGGTCAGGTAATCAGCTATGTTGTATTGTCTGTTTAGGGCCAAGTAGCAATTGAGTTTGCTTTGGGTTTTTGTTGTTTCTGCCCAATATGTCAGATATTTTTCCTTTTGCTTAGCGACGATTGTGTTGGGTCGAATTCTTTGTGTTACCCTGTCACTGTCCTGGGGCTGGTTATTGTTAGTATTGTTAGTAGTTACTTCACTGAGTCCCAGGACTAATTGACTGAGGGTATTCTTCTTTATGGTCAGCTCTTGGCATTTCAGGGCGTCGTAGTGATAGCATTGGGGATTGCTCATTTGTAGGTGATTCCAAAATTTGGTGGCTCTTTTTTGGATAGTGATTATTAATGGATATTGGCCTAGTTCCGCCCTGCATGCATTGTTTACTGTTTTCCTTTGAGTCCGGAGGATACTTTTACAGAATTCTGCATGTAGGATCTCAATTGGGTGTTTGTCCCATTTTGCAAATTCTCTCTCTCTCTCTTTCACACGCTCTCTCTCTCTCTCTCTCTCTCACACGCTCTCTCCCTCTCTCTCACACGCTCTCTCTCTCTCTCTCACACGCTCTCCCTCTATCTCTCACACGCTCTCCCTCTCTCTCTCACACGCTCTCTCTCTCTCTCACACACGCTCTCCCTCTCTCTCTCACACGCTCTCCCTCTCTCTCTCTCACGCTCTCTCCCTCTCTCTCTCACACGCTCTCCCTCTCTCTCACACACGCTCTCCCTCTCTCTTTCACACGCTCTCTCTCTCTCTCACACGCTCTCACTCTCTCTCTCACACGCTCTCCCTCTCTCTCTCACACGCTCTCCCTCTCTCTCTCACACGCTCTCCCTCTCTCTCACACACGCTCTCCCTCTCTCTCTCACACGCTCTCCCTCTCTCTCTCTCACACGCTCTCCCTCTCTCTCTCTCACACGCTCTCCCTCTCTCTCTCTCACACGCTCTCCCTCTCTCTCTCTCACACGCTCTCCCTCTCTCTCACACGGTCTCCCTCTCTCTCTCTCACACGCTCTCTCTCTCTCTCACACGGGCTCCCTCTCTCTCTCTCACACGCTCTCCCTCTCTCTCTCTCACACGCTCTCCCTCTCTCTCACACGGTCTCCCTCTCTCTCTCTCACACGCTCTCCCTCTCTCTCTAACACGCTCTCCCTCTCTCTCTGACACGCTCTCCCTCTCTCTCACACGCTCTCCCTCTCTCTCTCACACGCTCTCCCTCTCTCTCTCACACGCTCTCCCTCTCTCTCTCACACGCTCTCCCTCTCTCTCACACGCTCTCCCTCTCTCTCTCACACGCTCTCCCTCTCTCTCTCACACGCTCTCCCTCTCTCTCTCACACGCTCTCCCTCTCTCTCTCACACGCTCTCTCTCTCTCTCTCACACGCTCTCCCTCTCTCTCACACAGGCTCTCTCTCTCTCTCTCACACGCTCTCCCTCTCTCTCTCACACGCTCTCCCTCTCTCTCTCACACGCTCTCCCTCTCTCTCTCACACGCTCTCCCTCTCTCTCTCACACGCTCTCCCTCTCTCTCTCACACGCTCTCCCTCTCTCTCTCACACGCTCTCCCTCTCTCTCTCACACACGCTCGCTCTCTCTCTCACACGGTCTCCCTCTCTCTCTCACACGCTCTCTCCCTCTCTCTCTCACACGCTCTCCCTCTCTCTCACACGCTCTCCCTCTCTCTCTCACACGCTCTCCCTCTCTCTCTCACACCCTCTCCCTCTCTCTCGCACTCTCTCCCTCTCTCTCTCTCACACGCTCTCCCTCTCTCTCACACGCTCTCCCTCTCTCTCACACACGCTCTCCCTCTCTTACTCACACGCTCTCCCTCTCTCTCACACGCTCTCCCTCTCTCTCTCACACCCTCTCCCTCTCTCTCACACTCTCTCCCTCTCTCTCTCTCACACGCTCTCCCTCTCTCTCACACGCTCTCCCTCTCTCTCTCACACGCTCTCCCTCTCTCTCTCACACGCTCTCCCTCTCTCTCACACACGCTCTCTCCCTCTCTCTCACACACGCTCTCCCTCTCTCTCACACGCTCTCCCTCTCCCTCTCTCTCACACACGCTCTCCCTCTCTCTCACACGCTCTCCCTCTCTCTCTCACACGCTCTCCCTCTCTCTCTCACACGCTCTCCCTCTCTCTCTCACACGCTCTCCCTCTCTCTCTCACACACGCTCTCCCTCTCTCTCTCACACGCTCTCCCTCTCTCTCACACACGCTCTCCCTCTCTCTCACACGCTCTCCCTCTCTCTCTCACACGCTCTCCCTCTCTCTCTCACACACGCTCTCCCTCTCTCTCTCACACGCTCTCCCTCTCTCTCACACACGCTCTCCCTCTCTCTCTCACACGCTCTCCCTCTCTCTCACACACGCTCTCCCTCTCTCTCTCACACGCTCTCCCTCTCTCTCTCACACGCTCTCCCTCTCTCTCACACACGCTCTCTCCCTCTCTCTCACACACGCTCTCCCTCTCTCTCACACGCTCTCCCTCTCCCTCTCTCTCACACACGCTCTCCCTCTCTCTCACACGCTCTCCCTCTCTCTCACACGCTCTCCCTCTCTCTCACACGCTCTCCCTCTCTCTCTCACACGCTCTCCCTCTCTCTCTCACACATGCTCTCTCCCTCTCTCTCACACACGCTCTCCCTCTCTCTCACGCGCTCTCCCTCTCTCTCTCACACGCTCTCCCTCTCTCTGTCACACGCTCTCCCTCTCTCTCTCACACGCTCTCCCTTTCTCTCTCACACGCTCTCCCTCTCTCTCACACGCGCTCTCTCTCTCTCTCACACGCTCTCCCTCTCTCTCTCACACGCTCTCCCTCTCTCTCACACACGCTCTCTCCCTCTCTCTCACACACGCTCTCCCTCTCTCTCTCACACGCTCTCCCTCTCTCTCACACACGCTCTCCCTCTCTCTCTCACACGCTCTCCCTCTCTCTCTCACACGCTCTCTCCCTCTCTCTCACACGCTCTCCCTCTCTCTCACGCGCTCTCCCTCTCTCTCTCACACGCTCTCCCTCTCTCTCTCACACGCTCTCCCTCTCTCTCTCACACGCTCTCCCTCTCTCTCTCACACGCTCTCCCTCTCTCTCACACGCTCTCCCTCTCTCTCTCACACGCTCTCTCTCTCTCTCACACGCTCTCTCTCTCTCACACACGCTCTCTCTCTCTCTCTCACATGCTCTCCCTCTCTGTCACACGCTCTCTCTCTCACACGCTCACTCTCTCTCTCTCACACGCTCTCTCCCTCTCTCTCACACGCTCTCTCTCTCTCTCACACGCTCTCTCTCTCTCTCACATGCTCTCTCTCTCTCACACACGCTCTCCCTCTCTCTCTCACACGCTCTCCCTCTCTCTCTCACACGCTCTCCCTCTCTCTCTCACACGCTCTCTCTCTCTCTCTCACACGCTCTCTCTCTCTCTCTCACACGCTCTCTCTCTCTCTCACACGCTCTCCCTCTCTCTCTCACACGCTCTCTCCCTCTCTCTCACACGCTCTCCCTCTCTCTCTCACACGCTCTCCCTCTCTCTCTCACACGCTCTCCCTCTCTCTCTCACACGCTCTCCCTCTCTCTCTCACACGCTCTCTCCCTCTCTCTCACACGCTCTCCCTCTCTCTCACACACGCTCTCCCTCTCTCTCTCACACGCTCTCCCTCTCTCTCTCACACGCTCTCTCCCTCTCTCTCACACGCTCTCCCTCTCTCTCACACACGCTCTCCCTCTCTCTCTCACACGCTCTCTCCCTCTCTCTCTCACACGCTCTCCCTCTCTCTCACACACGCTCTCCCTCTCTCTCTCACACGCTCTCCCTCTCTCTCTCACACGCTCTCCCTCTCTCTCTCACACGTTCTCTCCCTCTATCTCACACGCTCTCCCTCTCTCTCTCACACGCTCTCCCTCTCTCTCTCACACGCTCTCTCTCTCTCTCTCGCACGCTCTCTCCCTCTCTCACACACGCTCTCCCTCTCTCTCTCACACGCTCTCCCTCTCTCTCTCACACGCTCTCCCTCTCTCTCTCACACGCTCTCCCGCTCTCTCTCACACGCTCTCTCTCTCTCTCACACGCTCTCCCTCTCTCTCACACACGCTCTCCCTCTCTCTCTCACACGCTCTCTCTCTCTCTCACACGCTCTCTCCCTCTCTCTCACACACGCTCTCCCTCTCTCTCTCACACGCTCTCCCTCTCTCTCTCACACGCTCTCTCTCTCTCTCTCACACGCTCTCCCTCTCTCTCTCACACGCTCTCTCCCTCTCTCTCTCACACGCTCTCCCTCTCTCTCACACACGCTCTCCCTCTCTCTCACACACGCTCTCCCTCTCTCTCTCACACGCTCTCCCTCTCTCCCACACATGCTCTCTCTCTCTCTCACATGCTCTCCCTCTCTCTTTCACACGCTCTCTCTCTCTCTCACACGCTGTCTCTCTCTCTCTCACACGCTCTCCCTCTCTCTCACACACGCTCTCCCTCTCTCTCTCACACGCTCTCCCTCTCTCTTTCACACGCTCTCTCTCTCTCTCACACCCTCTCTCTCTCTCTCTCACACGCTCTCCCTCTCTCTCACACACGCTCTCTCTCTCTCTCACACGCTCTCCCTCTCTCTCTCACACGCTCTCCCTCTCTCTCTCACACGCTCTCTCTCTCTCTCACACACGCTCTCCCTCTCTCTCACACGCTCTCTCTCTCTCTCACACGCTCTCCCTCTCTCTCTCACACGCTCTCTCTCTCTCTCTCTCACATGCTCTCTCTCTCTTTCACACGCTCTCCCTCTCTCTCTCACACGCTCTCTCTCTCTCTCTCACACGCTCTCCCTCTCTCTCTCACACGCTCTCTCTCTCTCTCTCACACGCTCTCCCTCTCTCTCTCACACGCTCTCTCTCTCTCTCTCACACGCTCTCCCTCTCTCTCTCACACGCTCTCTCTCTCTCTCTCACACGCTCTACCTCTCTCTCTCACACGCTCTCTCTCTCTCTCACACACCCTCTCCCTCTCTCTCTCACACGCTCTCTCTCTCTCTCTCACACGCTCTCCCTCTCTCTCTCACACGCTCTCTCTCTCTCTCACACGCTCTACCTCTCTCTCTCACACGCTCTCTCTCTCTCTCACACACCCTCTCTCTCTCTCTCTCACACGCTCTCCCTCTCTCTCTCACACGCTCTCTCTCTCTCTCACACACGCTCCCCCTCTCTCTCACACGCTCTCCCTCTCTCTCACACGCTCTCCCTCTCTCTCTCACACGCTCTCCCTCTCTCTCTCACACGCTCTCCCTCTCTCTCTCACACGCTCTCTCTCTCTCTCACACGCTCTCCCTCTCTCTTTCACACGCTCTCCCTCTCTCTCTCACACGCTCTCTCTCTCTCTCACACGCTCTCCCTCTCTCTCTCACACGCTCTCTCTCTCTCTCTCACACGCTCTCCCTCTCTCTCTCACACGCTCTCCCTCTCTCTCTCACACGCTCTCCCTCTCTCTCACACGCTCTCCCTCTCTCTCACACGCTCTCCCTCTCTCTCTCACACGCTCTCTCGCTCTCTCTCACACGCTCTCCCTCTCTCTCTCACACGCTCTCCCTCTCTCTTTCACACGCTCTCCCTCTCTCTCTCACGCGCTCTCTCTCTCTCTCACACGCTCTCTCTCTCTCTCTCACACGCTCTCCCTCTCTCTCTCACACGCTCTCCCTCTCTCTCACACACGCTCTCCCTCTCTCTCTCACGCGCTCTCTCTCTCTCTCACACGCTCTCTCTCTCTCTCTCACACGCTCTCCCTCTCTCTCTCACACGCTCTCCCTCTCTCGCTCACACGCTCTCCCTCTCTCTCTCACACGCTCTCCTCTCTCGTTCACACGCTCTCCCTCTCTCTCTCACACGCTCTCTCTCTCTCTCACACGCTCTCCCTCTCTCTCTCACACGCTCTCCCTCTCTCTCACACGCTCTCCCTCTCTCTCTCACACGCTCTCCCTCTCTCTCTCTCACACGCTCTCCCTCTCTCTCTCTCACACGCTCTCCCTCTCTCACACGCTCTCTCTCTCTCACACGCTCTCCCTCTCTCTCACACGCTCTCCCTCTCTCTTTCACACGCTCTCCCTCTCTCACACGCTCTCTCTCTCTCACACGCTCTCCCTCTCTCTCTCACACGCTCTCCCTCTCTCTCTCACACGCTCTCCCTCTCTCTCACACGCTCTCCCTCTCTCTCACACGCTCTCCCTCTCTCTTTCACACGCTCTCTCTCTCTCTTTCACACGCTCTCTCTCTCTCTCTCACACGCTCTCTCCCTCTCTCTCACACGCTCTCCCTCTCTCTCTCACACGCTCTCCCTCTCTCTGTCACGCTCTCTCCCTCTCTCTCTCACACGCTCTCCCTCTCTCTCTCACACGCTCTCCCTCTCTCTCTCACACGCTCTCCCTCTCTCTCTCACACGCTCTCCCTCTCTCTCTCACACGCTCTCCCTCTCCCTCTCACACGGTCTCCCTCTCTCTCTCACACGCTCTCCCTCTCTCTCTCACACGCTCTCCCTCTCTCTCACACACGCTCTCCCTCTCTCTCTCACACGCTCTCCCTCTCTCTCTCTCACACGCCCTCCCTCTCTCTCTCTCACACGCTCTCCCTCTCTCTCTCACACGCTCTCCCTCTCTCTCTCACACATGCTCTCCCTCTCTCTCTCACACGCTCTCCCTCTCTCTCTCACACGCTCTCCCTCTCTCTCTCTCACACGGTCTCCCTCTCTCTCACACACGCTCTCCCTCTCTCTCTCACACGCTCTCCCTCTCTCTCTCACACGCTCTCCCTCTCTCCCTCACACGCTCTCCCTCTCTCTCTCACACGCTCTCCCTCTCTCGCTCACACGCTCTCCCTCTCTCTCTCACACGCTCTCCCTCTCTCTCTCACACGCTCTCTCTCTCTCTCACACACGCTCTCCCTCTTTCTCTCTCACACGCTCTCCCTCTCTCTCTCACACGCTCTCCCTCTCTCTCTCACACACGCTCTCCCTCTCTCTCTCACACGCTCTCCCTCTCTCTCTCTCACACGCTCTCTCTCTCTCTCACACGCTCTCCCTCTCTCTCTCACACGCTCTCCCTCTCTCTCTCTCACACGCTCTCCCTCTCTCTCTCACACGCTCTCCCTCTCCCTCTCTCACACGCTCTCCCCCTCTCTCTCACAAGCGCTCTCTCTCTCTCACACGCGCTCTCTCTCTCTCACACGCTCTCTCTCTCTCTCTCTCACACGCTCTCCCTCTCTCTCACACACGCTCTCCCTCTCTCTCACACGCTCTCTCTCTCTCACACGCTCTCCCTCTCTCTCTCACACGCTCTCTCTCTCTCTCTCTCACACACGCTCTCCCTCTCTCTCTCACACACGCTCTCCCTCTCTCTCACACGCTCTCTCTCTCTCTCACACGCTCTCTCTCTCTCTCACACACGCTCTCCCTCTCTCTCACACACGCTCTCTCTCTCTCTCTCACACGCTCTCCCTCTCTCTCACACACGCTCTCCCACTATCTCTCACACGCTCTCTCTCTCTCTCACACACGCTCTCCCTCTCTCTCTCTCACACGCTCTCCCTCTCTCTCTCACACGCTCTCCCTCTCTCTCTCACACGCTCTCCCTCTCTCTCACACATGCTCTCCCTCTCTCTCTCACACACGCTCTCTCCCTCTCTCACACGCTCTCTCCCTCTCTCACACACGCACTCCCTCTCTCTCACACACGCTCTCTCTCTCTCTCACTCACGCTCTCCCTCTCTCTCACACGTGCTCTCCCTCTCTCTCACACGCTCTCCCTCTCTCTCACACACGCTCTCCTTCTCTCTCACACGCTCTCCCTCTCTCACACGCGCTCTCCCCCTCTCTCACACTCTCTCTCTCACACACTCTCTCTCTCACACACTCAGTTCAGTTCAGTTCAGTTCAAATGCTTTATTGGCATGAAAGTTTACAGAGAACCATATTGCCAAAGCTTACATAGCAAAAAGGTACAGTTTTCCAACATTCTGTAGGTGTCAATCGATTTGACATTTGTTGGGTATATACAATATTACTTTTAAACAATGTTAATTTTAAACAGTCTTTCTACTTCATTTGGTACGTTCAATATTAATTTTAAACAGTCTTACTTTTAAACAGTCCTCAGGTTGTGACATGTTGTTACATATTTAGCCCCAAGGTATGGTCTGTCTCCTTCTCCTAGGACTAATCTCAATTTTGACAGATCATCCAATTCCTTGAAATCTGGGGTTGTTTGGCTTAGCTTGTTGAATAATATGTTTCTTGATGTGTTGAATTTTTCGCATTTTAGGAGGAAATGCATTTCTGTTTCAACCTCGCCAGCCAGACATTGATCGCATATTCTATTCTCTCTAGGCTGCCAGGATTTCTTGTATCTGCCTTTTTCAATTTCCAGTTGGTGGTCGCTTAGTCTGTACCTGGTGAGGGTCTGTCTCTGTTTTGTGTCTCTGATGGTCGTGAGGTAGTCTGCCAGTTTATATTCTCTTTTTAGGGCCCGGTAACATTCTAATCTGCTTTGGCTTTCGGTTATTTTGTTCCAATGTTTCAGGTAGGTTTCTTTGCATTTTTTAATGATTTGGTTCACTCGGATTGGTGTTTGGACGGCTGTGTTGGTCTGGGGCTGGTCAGGGTCCGGCTGAGTACTTAGTTTCAGTAGCAGCTGACTCAGGGGACTCTTTTCTGGGTTTAGCTCTTGGGTCTGAAAGGCTTTGAAATGAAGGGTGTCTGGGGAGCTAGATTTGAGGTGATTTAGGAAGTTTAGTGCTCGTTTTTGGATGTTTATTATCAGTGGGTATCTGCCTAGTTCGGCTCTGCATGCATTTGTTGGTGTTTTTCTTTGGGTGCGAAGGATGCTTCGGCAGAATTCTGCATGTAGGGCACTCTCTCTCTCTCTCTCACTCTCTCTCTCACACTCTCTCTCTCACACACTCTCTCTCTCACACACTCTCTCTCACACACTCTCTCTCTCTCTCACACTCTCTCTCACACTCTCTCTCTCTCACACACTCTCTCTCTCACACTCTCTCTCTCTCTCACACTCTCTCTCTCTCTCACACTCTCTCTCTCTCACACTCAGTTCAGTTCAGTTCAGTTCAAATGCTTTATTGGCATGAAAGTTTACAGAGAACCATATTGCCAAAGCTTACATAGCAAAAAGGTACAGTTTTCCAACATTCTGTAGGTGTCAATCGATTTGACATTTGTTGGGTATATACAATATTACTTTTAAACAATATTAATTTTAAACAGTCTTTCTACTTCATTTGGTACGTTCAATATTAATTTTAAACAGTCTTACTTTTAAACAGTCCTCAGGTTGTGACATGTTGTTACATATTTAGCCCCAAGGTATGGTCTGTCTCCTTCTCCTAGGACTAATCTCAATTTTGACAGATCATCCAATTCCTTGAAATCTGGGGTTGTTTGGCTTAGCTTGTTGAATAATATGTTTCTTGATGTGTTGAATTTTTCGCATTTTAGGAGGAAATGCATTTCTGTTTCAACCTCGCCAGCCAGACATTGATCGCATATTCTATTCTCTCTAGGCTGCCAGGATTTCTTGTATCTGCCTTTTTCAATTTCCAGTTGGTGGTCGCTTAGTCTGTACCTGGTGAGGGTCTGTCTCTGTTTTGTGTCTCTGATGGTCGTGAGGTAGTCTGCCAGTTTATATTCTCTTTTTAGGGCCCGGTAACATTCTAATCTGCTTTGGTTTTCGGTTATTTTGTTCCAATGTTCCAGATAGGTTTCTTTGCATTGTTTAATGATTTGGTTCACTCGGATTGGTGTTTGGACGGCTGTGTTGGTCTGGGGCTGGTCAGGGTCCGGCTGAGTACTTAGTTTCAGTAGCAGCTGACTCAGGGGACTTTTTTCTGGGTTTAGCTCTTGGGTCTGAAAGGCTTTGAAATGAAGGGTGTCTGGGGAGCTAGATTTGAGGTGATTTAGGAAGTTTAGTGCTCGTTTTTGGATGTTTATTATCAGTGGGTATCTGCCTAGTTCGGCTCTGCATGCATTTGTTGGCGTTTTTCTTTGGGTGCGAAGGATGCTTCGGCAGAATTCTGCATGTAGGGCTTCTATTGTGTGTTTTTCCCATTTAGTGTAGCTTTGGTGATTTAGCGGGCCCCATACTTCACTACCGTACAGTGCAATGGGCAGGATTATGCTGTCAAAAATTTTGAGCCAGATTTTGATTGGGATTTGGATGTTGTAGAATTTTCTTTTTATTGCATATAGGGCTCTTCGGGCTTTTTCTTTTAGTGCATTCACTGCTATGCTGAAGCTCCCTGATGCTGTAATAGTTAGACCAAGGTAGGTGTAGCTCATAGTGTGTCCTATAGTGGTATCACTGAGGGTAAACTGGTATTTGTTTTCCTGACATCTGGGTCTTTTCTGAAAAATCATGATGTTGGTTTTCTTTAGATTTACTGTTAGAGCCCAATTTTGGCAGTATTTGTCGAGTAGGTCTAGTTGTTGCTGTAATCCCTGTTCTGTGGGAGACAGCAGAACCAGGTCGTCCGCATAGAACAGGGACTTCACTTCTCCATCCAGGAGACGGAGACCTGGTGACTCGCTTTGCTCCAGCATGTCTGCTAATTCATTTATGTATATGTTGAACAGGGTCGGGCTCAAATTGCAGCCCTGCCGGACGCCTCTTCTCTGGGTGAAGAAATCGGTGCGTTTGTCTCCAATTTTGACCCCGCATTTGTTTTTCAGATACATTGATTTAATAAGGTCATAGACTTTGCCCCCTATTCCACACTGAAGAAGTTTATAATAGAGCCCTTCGTGCCATATAGAGTCAAAGGCTTTCTTGAAGTCGATGAAACAGGCGAATATTTTCCCATTTTTTGTTTGGTGTTTATGTTTTTCAATGAGGGTGTGAAGGGTATAGATATGGTCGGCGGTGCGGTGTTTTGGAAGAAAGCCTATTTGGTTTTTTCTGAGGATATTATGTTTGTTAAGAAAATCAAGTAATCTACTATTTAGAATACTGCAGAATAACTTCCCTAGACAACTGTTGACACAGATGCCGCGGTAGTTATTTGGGTCTGATTTGTTTCCACTTTTATATA
>NC_140988.1:7867217-7912331 GCF_052327205.1 Somniosus microcephalus | reverse complement strand
AGAGCGTGTGAGAGAGAGAGAGAGCGTGTGAGAGAGAGAGAGAGAGTGTTGTGAGAGACGAGAGAGCGTGTGTGAGAGAGGGAGAGCGTTTGAGTGAGAGAGAGAGGAGAGCGTTGTGAGAGAGAGGAGACGTGAGAGAGAAGAGAGCGTGTGAGAGAGAGAGGAGAGCGTGTGTGAGAGAGGAGAGCGTGTGAGAGAGAGAGAGAGCGTGTGAGAGAGAGGAGAGCGTGTGAGAGAGAGGGAGAGCGTGTGAGAGAGAGAGGAAGAGCGTGTAGAGAGAGAGTGAGAGCGTGTGAGAGAGAGGAGAGCGTTAGAGAGAGAGTGAGAGGAGAGAGAGAGAGAGAGAGAGAGCGTGTGAGAGAGAGGGAGAGCGTGTAGAGAGAGAGGGAGAGCGTGTAGAGAGAGGTGAGAGCGTGTGAGAGAGAGAGGGAGAGGTGTGAGAGAGAGAGGGAGAGCGTGTAGAGAGAGAGAGAGAGCGTGAGAGAGGGGAGAGCGTGTGAGAGAGAGGTGGAGAGCGTGTGAGAGAGAGAGGGAGAGCGTGTGAGAGAGAGGGAGAGCGATGTGTGAAGAGAGAGGAGAGGTGTGAGAGAGAGAGAGAGCGTGTGAGGAGAGAGAGGGAGAGCGTGAGGAGGAGAGAGAGAGCGTGTGAGAGAGAGAGGGAGAGCGTGTGAGAGAGAGGGGAGAGAGCGTGTGAGAGAGAGGGAGAGCGTGTGAGAGAGAGGAGAGCGTGTGAGAGATAGAGAGAGAGAGTGTGTGTGAGAGAGAGGGAGAGCGTGTGTGAGAGAGAGGGAGAGCGTGTGAGAGAGAGAGCTGATGAGAGCGTGTGAGAGAGAGAGGGAGAGAGTCGTGTGAGAGAGAGAGGGAGACCGTGTGAGAGAGAGAGGGAGAGCGTGTGAGAGAGAGAGGGAGAGCGTGTTGAGAGAGAGGGAGAGCGTGTGAGAGAGAGAGGGAGAGCGTGTGAGAGAGAGAGAGAGAGCGTGTGAGAGAGAGAGAGAGTGTGTGTGAGAGAGAGAGCGTAGTGTGAGAGAGGGAGAGCGTGTGAGAGAGAGAGGGAGAGCTGTGTGAGAGAGAGAGAGAGCGTGTGAGAGAGAGAGAGAGCATGTGTGAGAGAGGAGAGCGTGTGAGAGAGAGAGAGAGCTGTGAGAGAGAGAGGGAGAGCGTGTGAGAGAGAGGGAGGAGAGCGTGTGAGAGAGAGAGGGAGAGCGTGTGAGAGAGAGAGGGAGAGAGAGTAGTGAGAGAGAGGAGTGAGCGAAGAGTGAGAGCGTGTGAGAGAGAGGGAGAGCGTGTGAGAGAGAGGGAGAGCGTTGTGAGAGAGAGAGGAGAGCGTGTGAGAGAGAGAGGGAAGAGAGCGTGTATGAGAGAGGAGAGCGTGTGAGAGAGAGAGGGAGAGCGTCGTGAGAGAGAGAGGGAGAGCGTGTGAGAGAGAGAGAGAGAGCGTGTTGTGAGAGAGGGGGAGAGCGTGTGAGAGAGAGGGAGAGCGTGTGAGAGAGAGAGGGAGAGAGCGTGTGAGAGAGAGGGAGAGCGTGTGAGAGAGAGAGGGAGAGCGTGTGAGAGAGAGAGAGAGCGTGTGAGAGAGAGAGGGAGAGCGTGTGAGAGAGAGAGAGAGCGTGTGAGAGAGAGAGGGAGAGCGTGTGAGAGAGAGGGGGAGAGAGCGTGTGAGAGAGAGGGAGAGCGTGTGAGAGAGAGGGAGAGCGTGTGAGAGATAGAGAGAGAGAGCGTGTGTGAGAGAGAGGGAGAGCGTGTGTGAGAGTGGGAGAGCGCATGTGAGGGAGAGTGAGTGAGCGTGTGAGTGCGAGAGAGAGAGAGAGCGCGTGTGAGGGAGAGTGAGTGAGTGTGTGTGAGCGGGAATGAGAGAGAAGGGGGTGTGAGTGCGAGAGCGGGGTTGTGTTTTTGTGAGTGAGAGTGAGTATGTGAAGTGTCAAGTTCACCACTCTCAAAATGCAAACCTTGGAAAAAATTTAGGGGAGGCTTTATTTTACAAAATTCTGGAATTAGCAAGTCAGTCAGCATCTGTAAAGAGAAAATGACAGGTTAGTCTTTGGGGTATCCGAGCCATGTATCTATATGTGTGTGTGTGTGTAATAACAGAAAACGCTGGAAAAACTCAGCAGGCCATGCAACATCCGTGGAGAGAGAAACAGAGTTAACGTTTCAGGTCGAAGACCCTTCATCAGTATTTTGCTATCGTATGTTTGTGTGTATATGTGTGAGAGAAATGTCAAGATCACCGCTCTCAAAATGCAAACTTGATTTTTTTTTAAATCAGGAGCGAGAGCAATATTTTACAAAATGTTGGAAGTAGCAAGTCAGTAAGCGTCTGAAAAGAGAACATGACAGGTTAATGATAGAATCATACAGCGCAGAGGGATCCTTAGGATATCCTGGCCATAGGGCCGCCAACCCTCCGGGATTGGCCTGGAGTCTCCAGGAGTTGAAGCTTAATCTCCAGGACCCTGTCGGGAGCAACTCTGGAGAAAAGTCATTGGGCATTTAAAAGAATTGTGTTTGTTATTTCTTTTGACCTCTTCTGTTTATTAGTTATAAAAAATATTGGAGCTGGGGGGGGGGGGGGAAAAGGCTGGTTGACTGACGATGAAGAATTATCCAATTGGGAATTGAGTCTTTTTGCTTTCCGATTTACGTGGGAAGGCGGGGCCACCACGAGGATGGACGTGTTGTGCGGCCAATATTGGGAGCGTAGGGGCGAGGCAGAGGGAGGCAGGAGGTCATGTGATGAAATCTCCAGGAATGCATCCACATAAAATTGGCAACACTACCTGTCCAATATTCATCCCTCAAACCAACGCCAGCAAAACAGACTACAGGAAACTCTCGTTTAAACAGCACCTAAATATCCGGAAATCTCTATTAACCGGCAAAATTCAGGAGTAGGTTCAGGTAAGTTTTACTGTATATTAGTGGCCGTGTAACCGGGGTTCCTGGACCTGTGGGCGTGTAACCGGGGTTCCTGGATCTGTGGCTGTGTAACCGGGGTTCCTGCACCTGTGGCCGTGTAACCGGGGTTCCTGGATCTGTGGCTGTGTAACCGGGGTTCCTGCACCTGTGGCCGTGTAACCGGGGTTCCTGGATCTGTGGCCGTGTAACCGGGGTTCCTGGATCTGTGGCCGTGTAACCGGGGTTCCTGTACCTGTGGCCGTGTAACCGGGGTTCCTGGATCTGTGGCCGTGTAACCGGGGTTCCTGCACCTGTGGCCGTGTAACCGGGTCTCCTGGATCTGTGGCCGTGTAACCGGGGTTCCTGCACCTGTGGCCGTGTAACCGGGGTTCCTGGATCTGTGGCCGTGTAACCAGGGTTCCTGCACCTGTGGCCGTGTAACCGGGGTTCCTGGATCTGTGGCCGTGTAACCGGGGTTCATGCACCTATGGTCGTGTAACAAGGACTCCTGGATCTGTGGCCGTGTAACCAGTGTGCTGTGTAACGGGGCTCTCGTACCTTGGTAGGTATACTTCTCCATTATCCGGAATTTTTAATGAACCGGCACCATCCCGGTCCCGTAGATGCCGGATACCAAAGCGTTTCCTGTATCTGGTCATTGATGTCATTGCATGTTCGGGGAAAACTGGTTGCCGCGTTTGCCTAAATAAGAACACTTGAAAAGTTATTCATTGGCATTGTACAGCTGACTGATGAATTTTTTTTTTTTGCCAGCCTACATCTCCCCACCCGTCTGGCCACAACCTGTAAGTACATTAAGCTTGTAATTGTTACCGAGCCTCCCGTATAAGTGGCAACAATGGAATCTATATTGGGGAGGGGATTGGTCCTTTCTCAGCATCTTGTAGGTGGCCAGTAACAGGTAGTTAAAGAGGCGAGTTTAACAATTATACAAATTGGAAAACTAGACTATTCCGGTGATTGATATCTCTCCTATATGGTTAATTGAGTGTTAATAGGTAATAATGCATACCGTCCATGCAGAAACAGAAAACCCACAGTGCTTCAATGCAGTGGAAGGACTCTGTCTATTTTCTGTGCATCTTTCATTCTGTGGGTCTCTATTATTTATGTTCATCACTCTCTGGTTTTAGCTATCTTTCTGCTCAATATTGTACATTTTCACTCCACTCCACATCAGCCAATCAACGTGCCGTGTCTCTCTGAATAACCAATAATATTCAGAGTGCCACAGAAACCAGAGTTTTGTTAATGAAAATGAGGAAAAGAATCAAAGAATCGTGGAATGGTTACGGCACAGATGGAGGCCATTCGGCCTGTCGAGCCTGTGCCGGCTCTCTGCAAGATCACTCCAGCTAGTCCCACTCCCCCACCCTTTCCCCGTAGCCCTGCAAACATTTTTCATTCAGGTATTTATCCAATTCCCTTTTGAAAGCCACGATTGAATCTGCCTCCACCACTCTCTGCATTCCAGATCCCAACCACTCGCTGCGTAAAAAGGTTTTTCCTCATGTGGCCTTTGGTTCTTCTGCCAATCACCTTAAATCTGTGTCCTCTGGTTCTCGACCCTTCCGCCAATGGGAACAGTTTCTCTCTATCTACTCTGTCCAGACCCCTCATGATTTTGAACACCTCTATCAAATCTCCTCTCAATCGTCTCTGCTCTCGGGAGAACAACCCCAGCTTCTCCAGTCTATCCACGTAACTGAAGTCCCTCATCCCTGGAACCATTCTCGTAAATCTTTTCTACACCCTCTCTAAGGCCTTCACATCCTTCCTAAAGTGCGGTGCCCAGAATTGGACACAATACTCCAGTTGAGGCTGAACCAGTGTTTTATACAGGTTCATCATAACTTCCTTGCTTTTGTACTCTACGCAAGAGATGTTTACTAAAATTATTGTATTTTTGTCAGCAAATTTCCATAAAGAGACAAACACATACAGACAGAAAGAGAGACATAAAAAGAAAAAGATACAGATCACGTATATTCCGATTCTCCCCTGGCCCGCCTCCCACCTTGCACCCTCTGTAAACTTGAGCTCATCCAAAACTCTGCTGCCCGTGTCCTGACTCGCACCCAGTCCCGTTCACCCATCACCCCCTGTGCTCACTGCCCCGTGTCCTAACTCACACCCAGTCCCGTTCACCCACCACATAAGAACATAAGAAATAGGAGCAGGAGTAGGCCAATCGGCCCCTCGAGCCTGCTCTGCCATTCAATAAGATCATGGCTGATCTGATCCTAACCGCCAATCTACTATCACAGAACCATCTCCTGAATCTAACAGAATTAGACACACGAAATAGGAGCAGGGTCAGGCTACACGGCCCCTGGGCCCGCTCCGCTACCCACAGGGCCATGACCGATCCGAACCTAGACTCATGTCCAATTTCCTGCCCGCTCCCCGTAACCCTTAATTCCCTTTACTTCTAGGAAACTGTCTATTTCTGTTTTAAATTTATGTAATGATGCAGCTTCTACAGCTTTTTGGGGCAGCATATTCCATGGGCCTACCACCCTCTGAGTGAAATAGTTCCTCCTCATCTCAGGTTTGAAAGAGCAGCCCCTTATTCTAAGACTATGCCCCCTAGTTCTAGTTTCACCCATCATCGGGAACATCCTCCCCGCATCCACCCGATCCAACCCCTTCACAATCTTATATGTTTCAATAAGATCGCCTCTCATTCTTCTGAACTCCAATGAGTAGAGTCCCAATCTACTCAACCTCTCCTCATATGTCCATCCCCTCATCCCCGGGATTAACCGAGTGAACCTTCTTTGTACTGACTCGAGAGCAAGTATGTCTTTTCTTAAGTATGGACACCAAAACTGTATGCAATATTCCAGGTGCGGTCTCACCAATAACTTGTACAACTGAAGCAATACCTCCCTATTTTTATATTCTATCCCCCTAGCAATGAAAGCCAACATTCCATTGGCCTTCTTAATCACTTGCTGCACCTGCATACTAAACTTTTGAATTTCATGCACCAGGACCCCCAGATCCCTTTGTACTTCAGTACTTTCCAGTTTCTTGCCAGTAAGATAATAACTTGCTCTACGATTTTTCCTGCCAAAGTGCATAACTTCACACTTTCCAGTATTGTATTCCATCTGCCAAATCTCTGCCCACTTACTTAGCCTTTCTATGTCCCCTTGCAGGTTTTTTATGTCCTCCTCACTCACTACTTTCCCTCCCATTTTAGTATCATCTGCAAACTTTGATATGTTACACTCGGTCCCCTCCTCCAAATCGTTAATATAGATTGTAAAGAGTTGGGGACCCAGCACTGACCCCTGTGGAACACCACTAGTTGCTGATTGCCAGTCCGAGAATGAACCATTTATCCCAACTCTCTGCCTTCTGTTAGATAGCCAATCCTCTATCCATGCCAGAATATTACCCCCAATCCTGTGATTTTTTATCTTAAGCAATAATCTTTTGTGTGGCACCTTGTCAAATGCCTTTTGGAAGTCTAAATACACTACGTCCACTGGTTCCCCTTTATCCACCCTATATGTTACTTCCTCAAAGAACTCCAGCAAATTTGTCAAACATGACTTCCCCTTCATAAAACCATGCTGACTTTGTCCTATTAAATTATGATTATCCAAATGTCCTGTTACTGCCTGGTTAGTACCTGGAGGGGTGACCATCAGGGAAGACCAGGTGCAGAAGGTCACGGAAGGAGCCCCGAGGAGGGGCGGTTGGTGAGAAGGTCACGGAAGGAGGAGCGGCTGGTGAGCAGGCCCGGGCGTTGGGCTGAAGATTGTCGGACAGGAGGAATGGTGGAAATGGAATGGCGGCGCGCACCGACGCAGCGGCTTTGCTTCTCCCAGTCATGGGAGCTTGCAAGATCACATTTCGTTGTTCATGTACTTGTGCAATGACAATAAAGTTGAATTATTATTATTTATTATTATTATTATTATTATTATTATTATTATTAATAATGGACTCCAATATTTTACCTACCACAGATGTTAGGCTAACCGGTCTATAGTTTCCAGCCTTCTGTCTACTGCCCTTTTTAAATAAGGGCGTTACATTAGTAGTTTTCCAGTCTGCCGGGACCTTTGCTGAGTCCAGGGAGTTTTGGAAAATTATTACCAATGCATCCACAATCCCTACCGCCACTTCCCTCAAGACCCTAGGATGTGAGCCATCAGGTCCAGGTGATTTATCCGCCTTGAGTCCCATTATTTTACCGAGTACCACTTCCTTAGTGATTTTGATCGTGTTTAGCTCCTCCCCCGCTATAGCCCCCTGTTTGTCCAGTGTTGGGATATTCTTAGTGTCTTCTACTGTAAAGACTGATACAAAATATTCATTCAGTGTTTTTGCCATCTCCATATTTCCCACCATTAATTTCCCAGTCTCATCCTCTAAGGGACCAACATTTACTTTAGCCACCCTTTTTCTTTTTATATAACTATAAAAACTCTTACTATCTGTTTTTATATTTTTTGCTAATTTACTTTCATAATCTATCTTCCCTTTCTTAATCAATCTTTTTGTTATTTTTTGCTGTCTTTTAAAGTTTTCCCAATCCTCTATCCTCCCACTAGATTTGGCTACCTTATATGCCCTTGTTTTTAGTCGAATACTATCCTTAATTTCTTTACTTAGCCACGGATGGCTGTCTTTTCTTTTACACCCTTTTCTTCTCAGTGGAATATATATTTTTTGGAAGTTGTAAAATAACTCCTTAAATGTACACCACTGATCATGTATCGTCTTACCCTTTAATCTATTTTCCCAATCCACTCTACTCAATTCCACTCTCATACCTTCATAGTCTCCTTTATTCAAGCTTAGCACGCTTGTTTGAAATCCAACCTTCTCACCCTCTAATTGAATATGGAATTCAACCATGTTATGGTCACTCATTCCAAGGGGATCCTTTACTAGGACATTTTTAATTAATCCTGTCTCGTTACACAGGACCAAATCTAAGGTTGCTTGCCCCCTGGTCGGTTCAGTTACATACTGCTCAAGAAACCCATCCCTAATACACTCAATGAACTCATCCTCAAGGCAACCCTGCCCAATTTGATTTGTCCAATTAATATGATAGTTAAAATCCCCCATAATTATAGATGTTCCCTTATTACAAGCCTCAACTATTTCCTGATTGATACTCCGTCCAACAGAGTTGCAACTGTTCGGAGGTCTGTACTCGCTGGCTCCCGGTCCAGCAACGCCTTGAATTGTAAAATTCTCATCCTTGTGTTCAAATCCCTCCATGGCCTCGGCCCCTCCCTATCTCTGTAATCTCCTGCAGCCCCCCCCCCCCCAAGAACTCTGCGCCCCTCTAATTCTGGACTCTTGAGCATCCCTGATTATAATCGCTCCACCATTGGCGGCCCTGCCTTCAGCTGCCTGGGCCCCAAGCTATGAAATTCCCTGCTTAAACATCTCTGCCTCTCTACCTCTCTCCTCCTTTAAGATGCTCCTTAAAACCTAACTCTTTGACCAAGCTTTTGGTCACCTGCCCGAATAACTCTTTATGTGGCTTGGTGTCAAATTTTGTTTGATAATCGCTCCTGTGAAGCGCCTTGGCATGTTTCACTACGTCAAAGGCGCGGTATAAATGCAAGTTGTTTTATAAATTCGTTTCCTAAATTGATGTATTCAGTCTCTGAATACATTTTTGCAAAACAAACCTTTTTCCCTAGATAGCGGAGGTGTTTCTTTATTCAAAGTGCTTTGCAAGTATTTTACTTTTCAGTGAGAATGAAGACTCCTCTGTTCCGTGGGCTGTATTGTTAAGCCTACGACACACCACTTTCACAGGGCTATTGTCTCTCCATTGTATGAGCATAATAATAGGACATGCTCTCTGTTCAAAACTATTGCAGCTCTGTTCCCTTCAACTATCCTCAACCCAACAAATGCAGCGTTAGCAGCCACACTGTCATGAATGAACAGGAGCCTTACAGCAGCAGATTAAAACTGGTACAAAAGCAAAATGCTGGCAATCTGAAATAAAACAGAAAATGCTGGAACACTCAGCAGATCAGGCAACATCTGTGAAGAGCGAAACAGAGTAACGTTTCAAGGAACAGCACCTCATCTTCCGATTAGGCACTTTACAGCCTTCCGGACTCAATATCGAGTTCAACAATTTCAGATCATAACCTCGACCCCTATTATATTTTTATATACTTTTCCACACTTTTGGTTTGTGCCTTTTCCTTTTTTCTCTCTCCCACATGGCAGCTGTCTCTCACTCTGCCAGCGCATTTCACACTTAATCTAGAGCCATTGTCTGTGTCTTTACCTGTCCTATTACCATCTCGTCTCTCCTTGAATATCTCTTAATGTCTCTTCTTTCATCCCCTCCCCCATTTCCCAGCCCCCAAACTGCCTTTTAATCTTTTCATTTCCTGCCTTTTTTTCTCAGTCCTGACGAAGGGCTTCGACCTGAAACGTTGACTCTGTTTCTCTCTCCACAGATGTTGCCTGGCCTGCCGAGTTTTTCCAGCGTTTTCTGTTGTTATTCACGTTTCAGGTTGATGACCTTTCATCAGCACTGGAATTTACGGCACAGAGGGAGGCCATTCGGCCCATCGTTTCTGTGCCGGAGGTTATCAACAAAGGGTGAACAAGGTAAAAGAGACAAACGGAAATCCCGTCCGATGGACGAGCAGAACTTCTTCAAGGTGGGGTATTCCTGGAAGAGAAGTGGCAGTGAATTAAACACTAAAACAAAAGCAAAATACTGCAGCTGACAGCGTACAAGGCGCTGACTGTTTGGGATTTCAGGATGTGTTGTGGTTAAAGCTGCATCTTTCGAGGGAGAAGAGGAAGGAAAGTAAATAGTTTATAAAAAGTAGAACGCTAACGACGGAATGGAAAACTCTATTTCAGCCTACTAGAAACTGGAGCAGGCCATTCAGCCCCTCAAATCTGTTCCATCATTCAATTAGATGCTGGCTGATCTGTATCTTAACTCCATTTATCCGCCTTGGTTCCATAACCCTTAATACTTCTGTTGAACAAAAATCTATCAAGCTCAGACAAGATTTTTAATTGATCCCTCCCTCCCCCCCCACCCCCACCCCCAGCCTCAACAGCTCAACTCTATCCCTCAGTTGAATTGTGTTAAATTCTGGGCACTACACTTTAGGAAGGATGTCAAGGCCTTGGAGAGGGTGCAGAGGAGATTTACCAGAATGGTGCCAGGGATGAGGGAGTTCGGTTATGTGGAGAGACTGGAGAAGCTGGGGTTGTTCTCCTTAGAGCAGATAAGGTTAAGAGGAGATTTGATAGAGGTGTTCAGAGAATAAATAAGGAGAAACTGTTTCCAGTGGCAGAAGGGTCAGTAACCAGAGGGCACAGATTTAAGGTGATTGGCAATGGAACTAGAGGTGACTAATGCAGTGATTTGTTGTGATCGGAAAGGCGCTGCCTGAAAGGGTGATAGAAGCAGATTCAATAGTAACTTTCCAAAGTGTATTGGATAAATACTCGAAGGGCTCTGGGGAAAGAGCTGGGGGGAGTGGGACTAATTGGATAGCTCTTTCAAAGAGCCGGCACAGTCACGATGGGTCAAATGGCCTCCTTCGATGCTGTATCATTCTCGGTTACAACACCACCTTGCTTTTTTTGGCTATCAATTATGATGATTATATCATCAATCAGAATCACCTAAACAATAAGTTCTAAATTATAATAAAACTGCCATAAAAACTTATCAAATTATAATTTTGTTTCCTGTATGCACTATAGTCCCTGCGGTCGTGGAAAGCCTCAAGCGTGCCGGCGAACACAGCGTGCTCCCTCTCCAGGGACTCCTGGGCATGACCATAGCCGCGGACGGCAGGGGGGCACAGAGCGACCATCCCCATCGACCGCCTTCTGCCTGGACCTGTTAATGGCCACCTTGACGAGGAGCGTGTCAACGGGGAGGTCCCCCGACTTGCCCGCCCCCTCCGCGCCAGGCGTCCAAAGAACAGGAGCACGGGGGACTTGAAGTGCAGCCCAATATTGAGGAGCAGCCCACTTCAAACAGTGCAAGAGGGGCTGCAACCTCGAACCGTGCACTCCATGACCTTGATTGACCCCAGAGTAGGTGGTGAGGGGGGGGGAGGAGCAAGGGGTGGAGCTTCGGCTTCATTCGCGGGGAAGGGGGGCATGAGGGGGGAAAAGAGCAGGGCCAGAGGGAAAGCGGGCGGAGCCACAGATAAAAGTGGGGGCGAGGCCAGAGATGAAGGGAGGGGCGGGGCCAGAGATGAAGGGAGGGGCGGGGCCAGAGATGAATGGAGGGGCGGGCCAGAGATGAAGGGAGGGGAGGGGAGGAGCCAGAGATAAAGGGAGGGGTGGGGCCAGAGATAAAGGGAGGGGCGGGGCCAGAGATTAGGGTAGGGGAGGGGCTAGAGATTAGGGGAGGGGTGGGGCCAGAGATAAAGGGAGGGGTGGGGCCAGAGATAAAGGGAGGGGCGGGGCCAGAGATAAAGGAAGGGCGGGGCCAGAGATAAGGGTGGGGTGGGGCCAGAGATAAAGGGAGGGGCGGGGCCAGAGATAAGGGAGGGGCGGGGCCAGAGATAAGGGAGGGGCGGGGCCAGAGATAAAGGGAGGGGCGGGGACAGAGATAAGGGAGGGGCGGGGCCAGAGATAAAGGGAGGGGCGGGGCCAGAGATAAAGGGATGGGTGGGGACAGAGATAAGGGAGGGGCGGGGCCAGAGATAAAGGGAGGGGCGGGGCCAGAGATAAAGGGAGGGGAGGGGCCAGAGATAAAGGGAGAGGCGGGGCCAGAGATAAAGAGAGGGGCGGGGCCAGAGATAAAGGGAGGGGCGGGGACAGAGATTAAGGGAGGGGGCGGGGCCAGAGATGGAGAATGGGTGGGACCAGGGATAAAGAGGGGGCGGGGCCAGAGATAAAGAGAGGGGGCGTGGCCCTCTCGCGGCCGTTGGCGCCTCTTCAAATGAAAACAAAGGCGCCGCCCCCGGACCGGATCACGTGGAGCGGCGCCGGGCCGAGCTGGGCATGCGCGCTCCCCACACAGAGGCCGGGCCGGCGCCACGTGACCCGAGCCGCTTCAATCGGCGCTCGAGAGCGGGCTGGAGCCAGACGCAAGATGGCGGCCGTGGAGTCGGTGAGTGACTTTAGCTCACGGCCGGGAGACCTTTACCCACACACACAGGGAGAGGGCCTGAGGAGAAGGAGGGAGGGTGAGAAGGAGGTGGGGAGGAGTGAGGGGAATGAACGGACACAGACAATCAGCGCCTTAATACCACGTGTAATATTTAATACCCCCCACACACACACGGTGAGGGGAGTGGGCCTGGCCCGGCCCGGCAGCATGGCGCCTGACTGGAGTCAGGCCTCAAAAGAAGCCGGGATCCTTTAAAATAAAACCTCCACCACCCCCTCCTCCTCACACACCACTCATTAAAATACTAACCCGAGAGAGAGAGGTTAAAATGAAAACAGCTCAGCGGGTCAGACAGTAGCTGTGGAGAGAGAGAGAAACCCGAGTTAAACGTTACAGGTCGGTGAGCTTTCGTCAGAATCCGGTGATTTTAAATGAATGACCGTACAGAGCAATGGGAGAGGGAGGTTGTCTTCCTCTTATCATCCCCCCTGGTTACGGTGCTGCTCTCTGTCCATCACCCGCTGCTTGTGTGTGTGTGTCTCACCCATTGCACCTCCTCTCGCTGCCCATTACTTTTCAGTGTTGCGCTGAAATGCTCTTTTTATGTGTTTAAATTAACGAAATGAAAATGCTGTGTTAACAGTTTACATATGAGGTGTTCCCAGTTCGACCCCCCCCCCCTCCCTGTTTCGTCAAGAGTTTTCTTTTAAAAATGTGTCCGTTTTTTGTTGCTCAAAAATCACTTGTTACAGTGCTTACAACTAAAATCACAGGGAGAGCATTTTCTTTCCTGAATGAATTTGACATTGTGAACTTAAGGACTATGATTTAATTTGAGATTTTTAAAAAAAATCACTTTTTTAGTTCAGGATTGTATTCCTGAAAGAGCTTGTTCACAATTTGCACCTGTGATTCTTCCTTATTCTCTAGCCGGTCACTGCCAGCTGAAATAGGTGGGCGCTTTCTCACATGGGAAATGAAATATTGGGGATGGTGTACCTCTCTCAGGCCCTTGTGTGTCTCCTAACAGCCAGTTACAGTGTAGTATTTGCAGTTGATGGGGGAGCTATCCAGGCTAGCAGATGGTAAAATGATATCTGCTCACTTGGATTATTAACCTTTCACTTACTGTTATTATGTTCATCATACTCGTCATATGCGGGTGAGCAGTCAGACAACTGAATGAAATGGGATTTTGATCTTGCTTCGCGCTTTTAAATGCTCTGAATGATTCCCTCATTCAGAAAAAACTCAACATTCAATTACTGTACTTGCATTTTATTGACAATTTTTTCTAAATGCGAATGATTTTATGAAAGACCCACTCAATTTAAGTAACACTGATTGCTCAGTGGCATATGGTGGGTATTCTAAGCAAAATAAAAGCAACTGAAAGGGTAATAAAGCTGTGTGAACTTGACAGTATACAGCATAATAATATAGTAACAAGGTTCTACTTCTGGTTGGGCATAAACTATTCAGTAACTTTCTTCCCTCGCAAATTGGCCGTATAGTTCATAGCGGCATGGGCATCTGGGTTATGTTGCAGTTCCTGAGTGGATGAAATATTGCTGAAAGGAGCAAAGCCCGGGGTTGCATTGCCTTTATAATGTATCTTCTACCATTTTAATATGTTAATTTTACTAGGGTATTTGTAACGTGGGGATCTGTCAGTTTGAATCTGGGGTGGCGGGGCAGGTACAATAATTGGTGGCAAGGTCCCTTGCGAGGGAGATGAAAAGTTAACCGGTGTCCACTGTTGATAGCTATTCAGTGACCCCTGGTGGAACTGCATGTGTATTGATGTGGGGCGAGGGCTGAAACAGCTCGACCCTGTACAATTGAATGGTCTGCTAGCACTTACTGTCTGGACTTGCACATGATGAATGACCACTTTGCTGAGGTACTCTAGATCACTGTCATCTATGGAACCGTATCTCAGCATGAATCAGCACCTTCAGGAAAGCAGATGCGGGGGGTGGGTGGAATTTGGGAAATTATGTAATTAAACTTCCCTATAGGGAGACAAACTACAAAGTTCTCAACAGTTTGATTTAGCTGTGAGCTGTACAACACATTGATATTTCTGTGACTTCATATCTTCCCATGCGCTGTACCACCCCACCCCCCTCCTACTCATCTCCAGGGTTAAGTACTTTGTTGCTAAATGCCTGATTTGCTGTTTGTATGGATTTGTGTATATTTGAGCTATAATGTAAATGACTGAAATTGAGTGGGTTCAAGTGAGAGTACTTCCAAGTTTTCCTTTGTTGCTTTTGTTGACTTTAAGACATGTACATGTGAGGCAAAAATACCATGATCCAGCAGCAGTATAGTGAGGGTGGCCGATCATTCTTTAATGTCTGATAGGTGGGGGTACTAATAGAGAGGAGGAGTAATCTAGTTTGTGAGACTGAGTTGTATTATAATAACATTCAAACCAGGAAAGGGTGGGGAATAGCCCAGTTGGTTCAGCAAGCCTGCCCCATCCAGAAATGGCTCAGCCTTGTTTGGTGCCAAGTTGTGCCTTTATAGTCATGCAGATTCCCAGAAACAGCCAAGAGCCAATTTAGGGAGAAAAGAAACACTTGAGAAATTACTCTCCAACCCCCTAAGGCAATTAAAAGTAATCCTGCAGTAACTTGAGTCTCTCTATTTGTAGCTATTCCGCAGCCTATCTTATAACTTGGTGTCCTCTTGACTCAGGAACTTGTCCAGTTCCTCTGGAAGGACTGCAAGAAATCCATACTCATTGCACATTTGGTAATCTGCTCCAGAGGGCTGAGACTCTGGACAGAAATACTTACTAGTGTCTCCCTAACTCTTAAGTATTTTATAATTATGCCCCTTTAATTCTCCCATCCATTTACATCTCAAATAACTTATCAAGCTGGACAAAATCTATCCCTTTCATAATTTAAGAATCCTTAATTGTATCTCCTAAGTCCACTTTTAAAAAAAAAAAAAAAAAAAGCCCCAACACCACAGGAGCGTGTCTTGCTAGCATTGTGCGGCTGTTTATCGGTGTCAGCTTGCCTCAGTATTCTCGCCGTTGTCAGGTCATGGTTTGTAACTCCACTCCAATGACTTGAGCACAATATTTAAACTGACGCTTCAGTGCCGTACCCAGTAATGTTCCTTTTAAGCTGTGCGGCTGGAGGTCCCGCGCAGCCGGCTCGCCGGCTTTTAAAGGGACACACTGCGCATAACGCGCAATTTTGAATGGGCCGCCCAGCCCCCCAAAAAATTAGAGGGCACATTGGTACCCAGTTGTTGCTGCATTGTCGGAAGGTGCCGTCATTCAGTTGAGAAGTACAACTGGGGCCCTGTCGGCCTGTTCAGTGGATTTATATTTAAAAAATCCCATGGCACAATTTGAAGAGCAGCGAGTTTTTCTGATATCCTGGCCAATATTCATCCCTCCGCCAATACCACCTGAAAAAAAGGCTAGCTAACTGGTCACTTATCTCATTTGCTGTTTGTTGGATCTTGCTGTGTCAATTTGCTGCTGTATTTGCATACAAAACAACTCAATCCTTGGCTATAAAATTTCCCAAGGGCAAATATGAAAATATAACCTGAGCTTTGTGCATTAATTAAAATTTGCTCCACTTATCTTGGACTGCCTTTTTGAAGATACTGTGTGATTTCTGATTAAAAATTTCAGTTGCATAGTAAGTGCCAAAGAGAAAGCCATTAAAAGTAATGAATGCTGTTACAATGTGTAAAGAATATTTTTGTACTTTTATTGCACATATATGATGAGGTTGTTCAGTACCGTTGGGGGGCTTGGCCTCTCGCTTTACTGTTAATGATGCTTGTGGCTGTCACTGTTTTGTGAACAATGTGTCCATGAGCTAGTTAACCTGACTTTTGTATTATTCTGCTGTGCATCGCAATCTGCTGGGAGCTCCAGTCTATTTTCTTTTAACGCAGTTACTCAACACTTTTTTTTTTAAAGTGCAACTTTTGCTTAGTGCACATCAACGTGAAACATATCCAGGACCTGTTAGATAAGCTAAGAAGTTGGACCAAATTGGAAAGTTTTTAAAAACGTATGGGTTTTTCATAAATGTAAATTTAACATTCTTCAATATTTCTGATTAGTTCTAGTGGAAATGTGCAGATATATTCAGGTAATGAAATTAGTGGTTTTGCGTACATTTGGGATTCCTCAGTACTGGACATTGTATTGGTAAGGTACATCCCTTCACGCTCTTGATTCATTAGAGCCAGTACTCATTTTTCTCACCTTTCAAGTAAAATCAATTGTTTTAGCATGAACATCTTGGTTCGGTGGTAGTGCTCTTGCATCTGAGTTAAAAAACCGTTGGTTCAAGTCCCACTCCAAAGACTCAAGCACCTGGTACAGGTGGCACTACCGAGTGCGTGCTGCACTGTCGGAGCTGCTGTCTTTCAGATGATCTGTTTAGCCGATGTCCCGTTTACCTGTTCAGGTGGATGTAGAAGATCCAATGGCACAACGTCCTGCCTAACATTTATTTCTCAATAGAACCTATCTCTTTGACCAAGCTTTTGATCATCTGTCCAAATATCTCCTTATGTGGCTCGGTGTCAAATTTTGTTTGATAATCGCTCCTGTGAAGCACCTTGGGACGTTTTACTATGTTAAAGGCGCTATATAAATGCAAGTTGTTGTATGCATTACTCCAATCCCCCAATTGTGTCTTTCTCATGGTTTGTAGTAATGGTGATATTAAAAGGTCTCTCTGGATTTGTCCTGTTTCAATTAACGTTTGTACCTGTAGTTGTTTCTGTAGCTTTAAAATGTCCTTAGGGAAAGGGAACTAATTATTTCCATTTGTTCCCAAAAACTATCCATACAAACTTTTCTTTTGCTTCTCCACAAATCCTTGCTTCTTTCCATTTTGTTTTTCCCCCCCTGTATTTCTGTGGCAGTGAATTAAATCCAGTATGACAAAGCGAACAAATTAACTTCTATTTAGCTCTGCACATTTCCTTTTCAGGGCAAGTTCTCCGTTTTATGTATTTTTTGAGATATTGCTAATGTGATTATTACAGTTTCCAAGTCTCAAAATATAGTCTCAGTGTAGCATATCAAATGTATGTATCTGCAGTTGCGATAAAAGGTAGGTTCAAGATACAGTACTTGCATACTTGTAGAGAAGGAGCTGGGTAGATCAAGATTTAAGTAAGGCAAAAATGGCAGAGGCAACTAGTTTACATATTCAGTCTCTTGGATAATACCGCCCCCCCCCCCCCCCCCCAAAAAGACTGATAACTGATACAAAATGTTGGTGTATGTCGAGGGTCTGGTTCTTGTATTTATTTGCATCAGGCTCTACCCAGATCACGGAGTGTGGGGCAGCCAAGGTATAAGTAAGCAGCCCTACCTAAATTTACTATGTAATGCTTGTTTCCATTCCTGAGAATTTTGGTTGGGCTCAGCATACCGAGTCCTGAATTCCCTCTCTTCTGCTCCCGGCAATCCTGTATGTTGCTGTTAGTTTGGCAGATGAAAGTAATGCTGAGCGCAGCCTAATGACTGCCACTTGTATCCCCAAGTGAAAGTGAGAATGTGAAGCCTGTTACTATGAAGACCTCTGGGTATGGAAGAAGCCCAACTATGAGCTCCAAAGAGGTACTTGGCTAATATTGTTTGCTTCTCGATGGTCACCTGATTACAGGTTTTTGCTGCACTGGCCAGTACACACTGTACCCTGTCAGTGGGTAAGGAAGTAGCCCCAGCAAAAAAAAATCTGTGTGCAAACTTTACAACAACTGCCCGTGCAGAAGCTTGCAAATGTGCATTTCAAATTCTGATTTGGTGCAGTGGTAACCAGTGGTGTGCGTTCCATAAGCTTACAAGCTACATGGGTCTCTCTTATTGGTGTGGCTTTCTCCCACTGTGCTGAAATAAATAACCTGTGGTTTGGCTCCTTCTTTCTGATTTGATGAAGACACCTGTTTTGGGAAATGTCGATTTTATTCTCCTGGAGTTTAGAAGAAATGATCTCATTGAAATGTATAAAATTCTTAGATGGCTTGACAGGGTTGATGCTGAGAGGCTGTTTCCCCTGGCTGGGGAGTTTAGAACCAAGGTTCACAGTCTCAGGAGAAGGGGTCGACCATTTAGGACTGAGAGGAGGAGAAATTTCTTCACTCAGTGGGCGGTGAATCTTTGGAATTCTCTACTCCAGAGGGCTATGGATGGTCAGTCAATGCATATATTCAGGACTAAGATAGATAGATAGATTTTGCACTGTAAGGGAATATAGGGATAGAGTGGGAAAGTGGAGTTGATTTGGAAGTTCAGCCATGATCTTATTGAATGGCGGAGTAGGCTCGAGGGACTGTACAGCCCACCCCTCCTATTTCTTATGTATCTGCATTTGAAACATCTGTGTATTGAATTGACTTGTGGATTGAGCACATTTGCCTCCTCCCACTTTTCATCCTGCCCCCACCCACAAAGTATTCTCTGCACGGAAAAGTCGAGGAGCGTTGAAACTCGTCCCCCCAATATGGATCGGGGGAAGAGGATAGGTTTCTTTATTTTCAGGTGCTTGAACTGTTGGCCTGTATAAAGCCCTGGACAGCTTGCGCCCCCACCCCCCTCCAACTCTGCAACAGTTGCTCCCTACATGTCATTTCTAACCGGAAATACTGAATCTTAATCCCTTTTTCCCTAACCTGGGGGCACAGAGCAAAATGTAAAGCTGCAACTGCTGCCCAACTGAGATCGGGGAGCTGATCGTCCAGCAGGGATTAAACCTGAGCCCATCAGGGTGTACCTTTACTCACTCTACCATCCAGAGAGCTTTGTGTGGGTTTTGAATGTTAATCTTGGCGCAGACATTAGTGAAAGCGTGTTACGGTGACTGTTTCCAAATGCTATGAAAACAAAATAGATGCTGCTTTTAAAAGAACTAACATTCACAGTCGTATCTCCTGTTGGAACACATGCTTTGTTGGCAGCACTTAGCCCAAATGTCTGAGCCGAGACACTGAGTCAGTAGACTATTTGTCTGCGGATCCTGATCCTGCCCTCAGTCAATGTTCCAGCGAAAGTTACCAGTGACAGTTGGAGGAGCAATACAGATTAAGTTTGCTGCTCATGTGGCCCGTTAGTGCTCTCTACATCCTTAACCATTTGCTGCGGTGTAACTCTTGCCCAATACCGATTTATTAAATGTGTGTTTTTTAACATTTCTGGCCATAATCTTTTTCTCTTCAGGAAACCACTACACCACCCCAGTCTTCAGAAGAAGAAGGTAAAACTGAGGCAGCAAGTCAAGAAATCGTGAAGCCTGAACACTACATAAAGCATCCGCTACAAAATAGGTAAAGCAACAACTCTCAGCATTGCGGTGGTTTGTATCGTTGGCTTATTTAATAAGTCACTTTAGCCACTAACCATTTATTAGTACACTAGCTGGGGGTGCCCGGCGGTGCCGAGGCTTTTTTGAGGGCATGTTGTTGGAAGAGAGAGCGAGAGACTGGGGGTAAGAGAGAGAGCGAGAGACTGGGGGTAAGAGAGAGAGCGAGAGACTGGGGGTAAGAGAGAGAGCGAGAGACTGGGGGTAAGAGAGAGAGCGAGAGACTGCGGGTAAGAGAGAGAGCGAGAGACTGCGGGTAAGAGAGAGAGCGAGAGACTGCGGGGAAGAGAGAGAGCGAGAGACTGCGGGGAAGAGAGAGAGCGAGAGACTGGGGGGGAAGAGAGAGAGCGAGAGACTGGGCGGAAGAGAGAGAGAGAGAGAGACTGGGGTTGAGAGAGAGAGTGACGGGAGGAAGGGGAAGGGGGCAGGAGGGGGGGTCCCCCCAATCTCTCTCTCTCTCTCTCTCCCCGTCTCTTTATCTCTCTCTCTGTCTCCCAGTCTCTCTCTCTTCCCCCAGTCTCTCTCTCTCTCTCCCCCAGTTTCTCTCTCTCTCTCTCTCTCTCTCTCTCCCAGTCTCTCTCTATCTCCCAGTCTCTCTCTCTCCCCCCCAGTCTCTCTCCCTCCTCCAGACTCTCTCTCCCCCAATTTCTCTCTCGCTCCCCGTCTCTCTATCTCTCTCTCTCTGTCTCCCACTCTCTCTCTCCCCAGTATCTCTCTCTCCCTTCCCCGTCTCTCTCTCTCTCCCTCTCTCTCCCCCAGTCTCTCTCTCTCTCTCTCTCTCTCTCTCTCTCTCTCTCTCTCTCTCTCTCTCTCCCTTTTCCACTCCTAACGCAATGCCATAAATTGCATCTCGTCACTTTATGACCAATTGTGAATGGCTCTTTTTTCCTAAACACGCAATTTGTCAAATGCTTTCGTAAAGACTTTTGAATCTGGCATGCACTTATTAAGATTTTTGTTTATAAAGTAATGACTTTATGGGCATTTAAAAGTGTGAATAGATCCAGGGCACAGGTGTGTTATTACAGGAAACTTTGTGATATCCAGCACCGACGGGACCGAGCTGTTGCCGATCTATCCAAACTGCCAGACATACAAAGTTAATGTTGAAGCATACGGAGGTTTTCATCTCCGTATCTGACAACAAACACTGTTGCTTAGCAACAGCTTCTAAACAGTCGGCTGCAGCTGCAAGCGTCTCTAGCTGAAGCTGTTGATCTAGCTACAGACCTTGCAGTGCCTGACTGGGGGGAAAAAAAGCAACAAGAACTAAAAAAAACTTATAGAAAACGGCTCCTGATTTTTGCCGTTAGATCGAGTATTCCGGACATATAACCTCCGGATAAACCAAAGTTTCCTGTAAGTGCATTTATATGATTTATGTAGCCAACCCTAAAACTGATGAACTCTGTATTACCCTGAACTGAGCTTCAAACAATATGTTCCATCCGGCACCAAGACTGGCAATTTCCAACATATTTAACATGGGTTAGTGCCTCCACTAAAATATTGCAGAGCGGAATTTCAGATGAATGTGTTACTTTGGCGTCTAAGACTACCATTGTGATGCTCCCAATTGTTTGAAATGTGGAAGGCACTATTTCGGAACAAGCACAAGATTACACAGTACCAGTGCTGACTGCGAAAGTCCAAAATTATGACCATTCTTAATGTTTGATGCATTTTTAAAATGAATATCTATTTCAGTTATATGCATTACTTTGCATGCCTTGGTTGGAAAGAGAACTCGCAGAACCCCTCAGACACCTGTGAATAATTTTGGAGTGGTTTTGATGGGGGCTATGAAAAATTCCATGTAGCAGACTTTGTGGCTGTTTAATGAGTATACCAGTAGGGAGGTGGAGAACTTGGTGTTAAGACATTTTCTTCCCTCCTGCTCTAACCTTTGGCAACATAATCTAGGCTGGCATCTCAGCGTAGTACTGAGGGAGCGCTGTAATGTTGGAGGTATCATCTTTTGGATGAGACAAATAACCAAGGTCCCTGCTGAGTGGACCTAAAAGATCCCACGGCATTATTCAAAATAGTTCAGGGAAGTATTTTGGTGTCCTGATCAACATTTCTCTTTTTTCCCCCCCCCCCCCCGTCAGCAAACGCCAGCAACAGATTATTTGGCGGTTTGCTGTTTATGTGTAAATTGATTGCCTCATTTGCCTACATTAATAAGTGAGTAATCCATTGGTTGTAAAGACATCCTCAGGATGTAATGAGGTGGTATGCAAATGCAGATTGATTCTTCTGTGGCATTTGCAGGGCTGCTGTGTTTACTTAGATACATCTTTAATTGTGATTTACATAATCTGAACCTGTTCCAGAACACCTCCCCGCCCCATGCAAATTGTTTTATGAAACTTGTATTTTTCAAAATATGATTTAACGTTACCTGAAATAAAATGCATGCCGGAAGTGCCGAAAATGTATCTTCTCCGGGACTGGAAAATCCTATCTGCTGCCAAGTCCAGAATGAATTGCTTTTCAAACTGCTACGGATTGGTGTAACAACAGTATATTTATAATTATTTCTCGGTTCCTTTTATTCAATATTTTTTTTCTTTTTAAATTTGTTTGCTTGTAGAATTTTGGCTGTTTGTGATTTTTTTTGTTCGAGGTAAAGGAGGTTGGTTGTAGCAAATAAAATATTTTTCACTTTGAGCATCAAGTCTGATGCTCTGTCACAGCAACGTGCCCTCAGCCCTGACCCCCCTCGAGCAACGTCTTTTGTACTTTGGTTGGAATTTTTCAGTAAGTGTTTTGTTGCCTCTGAGCGAGATTATTGACACTAGATTAGGGTTTTTCCAGTGGGGGTGGAAAACGGGAGCAAGTTTGAGGGCTGCCCTAATTCCTTTTATGAAGGAACTTTTCAGCCAATAGACAAAATAGACTTCAGTTCCAATGTCCTGGAATAGATTTCAGCCCAGATCCTCGAAGTGAAAGGCCAGTGTCTGTCCCACTGTACCCAGGCTCACTCCTCACCTTCATTTCGTTGATAGTTTTTGAAAGTTTTCAGGGACTGTTCTTTGTTGCATTTGTGCACACTTAGATACTAATCTTCTATAATTTCTCTTCTAGATGGGCACTTTGGTTCTTTAAAAATGACAAAAACAAAACTTGGCAAGCAAATCTGCGCCTGATATCCAAATTTGATACAGTGGAAGACTTTTGGGCGTAAGTAAAAACATGAAATTATAAACTGAAAAGTAGCTTTTTTCATTCATGGGATGTGGGCATCGCTGGCATGGCCAGCATTTATTACCCATCCCTAATTGCCCTTGGTGGTGGTGATTCGCTGCCTTGAACCGCTGCAGTCCGTGTGGTGAAGGTACTCCCACAGTGCTGTTAGGGAGGGAGTTCCTGAATTTTGACCAGCGACGATGAAGGATCAGCCGATGTAATTCCAAGTCAGGATGGTGTGTGACTTGGAGGGGAATTTGGAGGTGGTGGTGTTCCCATGCGCCTGCTGCCCTTGTTCTTCAAGGTGGAAGAGGTTGCGGGTTTGGGAGGTGCTGCTGAAGAAGCCTTGGCGAGTTGCTGCAGTGCATCTTGTAGATGGTACACACTGCAGCCACGGTACGCCGGTGGTGGAGGGAGTGGATGTTTAAGGTGGTGGATGGGGGTGCCAGTCAAGCCGGCTGCTTTGTCCTGGATGGTGTCGAGCTTCTTGAGTGTTGTTGGAGCTGCACTCATCCAGGCAAGTGGAGAGTATTCCATCTCACTCCTGACTTGTGCCTTGTAGATGGTCGAAAGGCTTTGGGGAGTTAGGTGAGACACTTGCCGCAGAATACCCAGCCTCTGACCTGCTGTTGCAGGTCTAGTTAACTTTCTGGTCAATGGTGACACCCCCCCCCCCCCCCCCCCCCAGCCCCAGGATGTTGATGGTGGGGATTTGGCGATGGTAATGCCATAGAATGTCAAAGGGGCGGTGGTTAGACTTTCGCTTATTGGAGATGGTCATTGTCTGGCACTTGTGTGACGTGAATGCTACTTGCCATTTATCAGCCCAAGTCTGAATGTTGTCCAGGTCTTGCTGCATTCGGGCATGGACTGCTTCATTATCTGAGGAGTTGCCAATGGAACTGAACACTGTGCAGTCATCAGCGAACATCCCCACTTCTGATGGAGGGAAGGTCAGTGATGAAGCATCTGAAGATGGTTGGGCCTTGGACACTGCGCTGAGGAACTCCTGCAGCGATCTCCTGGGGCTGAGATGATTGGCCTCCAACAACTACAACTATTTTCCTTTTATGGGAGTTGGTGGGGGGGGGGAACTCCTCTCTCGATTTCCCCATCTCATGCAGTTTCCTTTGGTTAAGACGCCAGAGAGATGATCAGTTTTTGGATTTCTGATAATGATCTGCAACTGCAAAGTAAGCGATGGGGAACATCTGGGCAATAGTGATCAAAACATAATATGGTTTAAAATAATGATTGAGAAAGACATAAGTAAGACAAAGACTAATTTTGAGAGGATGAGAACAGAACTGGGGAAGGTAAACTGGGGGGAAATATTTTAAATGGTGATCATGACTCCCCAAAGCCTTTCCACCATCTACAAGTCAGGAGTGTGATGGAATACTCTCCACTTGCCAGGATGAGTGCAGCTCCAACAACACTCAAGGAGCTCGACACCATCCAGGACAAAGCAGCCCGCTTGATTGGCACCCCATCCATCACCTTAAACATTCACTCCCTCCACCACCGGCGCACCGTGGCTGCAGTGTGTACTATCTACAAGATGCACTGCAGCAATTTGCCAAGGCTTCTTCGGCAGCACCTCCCAAACCCGCGACCTCTTCCACCTAGAAGGACAAGGGCAGCAGATGCAAGTTCCCCTCCAAGTCACACACCATCCTGACTTAGAAATATATCGGCTGTTCCTTCATCGTTGCTAGGTCAAAATTCTGGAACTCCCTCCCTAACAGCACTGTGGGAGCACCTTCACCACACGGACTGCAGCGGTTTAAGAAGGCGGCTCACCACCACCTTCTAAAGGGCAATTAGGGATGGGCAATAAATGCTGGCCTTGCCGACGACGCCCACATCCCATAAACGAATAAAAAACGCGTTGGACATCTTGGGGAGTTAAGAGTTAACAGTCGATGTGTAGCAATAAAGACTGTTCCATATACTCCACTATGAAGTCTCGTGCTTACTCGAAACGTGTTGCTGTGAACCAGAGGAGGAAAGAGGTTGAATGCTAGCGCAGAGTTACTGAGAAATATATTCCGCTAAAAAACAAGAACAAACTAGCCAATAATGAAACACAATGGCTGAATAAAGAGATGGGTAAAATTGAAACTAAAGAAAAAGACAAGGTCCAGCAGAGTAGACTCCTGCCTAAGGTCAGCAGGTGGAGTTGGGGGGACAAGTAGTAAAATGGATAGCAATTTGGATACACAACAGAAAACAGAGTAGGGGTTAAGGGTTGCTACTCACACTAGCAAAGAAAGAAAGACTTGCATTTCTATAGCGCCTTTCACGACCACCGGACATCTCGAAGCGCTTTACAGCCAATGAAGTACTATTTGAAGTGGCGTCACTGCTGTAAGGTGTGAGGTGGTCCACAATGATCAGTACTGGGACCACTTGTTCACAGTTTACATTAACGATTTGAACTCGAGAATTGGAAGTACAATTTCAGAATTTGCGGATGACACCGAATTTTTTTGGGGGGTGGTGGGGGTATAGTAAATACTGAGGAAGACGACGACAAATTACAAGATGACATTAATAAACTTGCTGAATGGGCATGTAATTGGCAAATGAATTTCAGTATAACTGAGTTGTGACATTTTGGTAGGAAGAATAGAGGCCACATATTGCTTGGATAATAAGAGTCTAAATGGGGTAGAGGAGCAAAAGGATCTGGGCGAACAGATTCACATCACAAAGCAGCAACACAAGGGTTAATAAGGCCATTTAAAAAAAAAAGCAAAGCAAACCAATTAATTTTAAAGTTTTTTTTTTAAGTTTAAATGATTTAAAATTTTTATTTTAATATTTCTTTAAACCCTTACGCTGGTAAAAGAAGGCCCTACACCTGCTTTTACCAGTCGTCAGTTTCGTGGGCGAATAGCACAAATCTCTGCCGGCGGATGTCCATTTTTCGTACGATCTGTCGAGCTGAAACTTGACATCGCAAGTTCCGGGTATTCGCGCCTGCGCATCACACACGGAAACCCAGAACTTGCGGGGCACTTGCAGTGTACGCAGTCACAGGCCCTGGAAAATCCAGGCCAATATGTATTGAATGGCATATTGCTTGAACTTAATTTACTGATACTATATGTGAAGTCTTTTACAAATGCAATTTTATATGCACATATGTAAATGTTTATAACAGCACTGCAATCTCCTTACAATGCCACTAACTTGACCAGTAGTTTTATACTTCATTTTAAAAATTGGGCTGTGGGTACAATTGCTGCTTCACATTGGACAGAATATTTTTTGGGGGACACAAGCTAATTGGAGAGTTGCCCTAATGCAATACATCAATTGTTCAGTCTCTGCAGACAACAGTTTGTAGGTAATCTGAGGAAGGATGTTCTTGCCATGGAGGGAGTGCAGCAAAGATTCACCAGACTGATACCTGGGATGGCAGGAATGATGTATGAGGACAGATTGGGTTGATTGGGCTTATATTCGCTGGAGTTTAGAAGAATGAGAGGGGATCTCATTGAAACTTATAAAATTCTAACAGGACTAGATGCAGGAAGGATGTTCCCGATGGCCGGGGAGTCCAGAACCAGGGGTCACAGTCTAAAGATAAGGGGTAAGCCATTTAGGACATTTCTTCACCCAGAGAGTGGTGAATCTATGGAATTCTCCACCACAGAAGGCAGTTGAGGCCAATTCATTAAATATATTCAAGAAGGAGTTAGATATATTTCTTGAGGCTAAAGGGATCAAGGGATATGGGGAGAAGGCAGGGACAGGGTACTGAATTTGGATGATCAGCCATGATCTCATTGAATGGCGGAGCAGGCTCGAGGGGCCGAATGGCCTACTCCTGCTCCTATCTTCTATGTTTCTATGACATCCCACGTGGAAAACCTTGTCTGCTTTCAGCTGCCACTGTTTTTAACTGTTCCGTTGTAAAAATGGCTGCACCCTCTTAACAGCAGATCGACCAAACTGGAAAGTACTTTATTTGTTGTTTATAAGTGCTTTTAAATCTTTTCCTTCCTGCAATCCTGTGTTTCAAAGAGGATCTGTAATCCATTTGTTCAAATTTGAAGTTTAACAGTAGTCTGTGAAGCTCTTGTGCCAGTTTTCACTGACACCATCTGGGGTCGTGGGTTGCAGAGTTGCTCCTGTTGACCTCTCCACACATGCCTAGGCTGGTCCATGCAGATATCTGACTGAGTTTTGCATTGAGTGCATGGATCTTCCAGTGGCTGCCCATCTATCTCTCTCCATTCTAGCATTTCTTGGATAGCGAAGCTCAGTAGGGCTCCATGTGACCGGTTCATTGATTGCAAGGTGACCCTGGACTCTTTCGGAGTGCGGATGTGCACAAGAGTGAAAGGAGTATGAGCTGGGATAGTACGACCATGGGCCATTTTATCATCAAATGGAGCAGGATTTGTTCCCCAGCCCTTTTCCCCAACACCATGTAGATGTGGTATTCATGTTGTTGAATGCCATAGATCAGTCCACACAACAACTTGCAGAAAGTGCACATTGCTTTGTACGTTTACCTATTGTCTGCATTAGGCAGAGTAACCCATTGCATACCAGTAGTTTAATATGTTGGAAAGTGCAACCTTTTGTGCGGATTTCAATTTGTTTCTGAATAAATCTACACTTAATTCAAAGTTCCCTAATTCAAATTGAATTACCTGTTAATTTAGATTTTTTTGAACAAATAAAGACCCTTGTGTGGTTTGATTTAAATTGTGCAATTCAAGCTACTATTTAATGCTTTTGAGCAGAAATTAACAGGAGTAGACGACCCTCGCTGGGTTCTGGGCTTCAGTTTCTTTCAATTACATTCATCGCTCTCATCTTGGCTTTGAAGATTAGTCAGCTGTACGTGTACTTCAGACTCGCCATTGTTTTTGGCATGCAGATGTGCCAGTTCTGAGGCTTATGTTTATTGCCTCTAATTGTGTCCAGTATTCATTTGTCTTGTGTTTCAAAATCACAGTGCCAAAATTCTATCTGCTGAAGGGAAGTATGACTTTGTGTGAACAAGAAACAACCTTTTATGTAAATGGAGTGAAAGACTTTTGTCAATCCGGGCAGTGTTTCTTTTGATGATGAGATTTTATGAAGGGCTATTAACTGAAGATTAACAAGTTTGATAGTTCAATAGATCACCTTAGCTACCACACGGAGTAGTTGAGACAAATTTTATAGATGCATTTAAGGGGGAAGCTAGATAAGCGCGAGAGAAAGAGGGTTATGCTGATAGAGTTGGATGAGGAAAGACAGGAGGAGGCTCGAGTGGAGCATAAATGCCGGCATGGACTGGTTGGGCTGAATGGCCTGTTTCTGTACTGTATTTTCTCTGTAATCCTATCTACCCCTTGGTAGGGCAGGATTCATCGGAAAAGTTAGAGGTCACTTTTTTATTTTTTGGTCTGGATGTTTGATAGGTGAGGGGACCCCATCAGGATGCTTGAGTCTCCAAACCAAGGTACTGCAAAACTTACATATGTAGGATTTTCCATTTACCTGCTTCTGTTTAGCTTTCCCTAGTTTACTCAAGACCAAAAAATTGAGGTGCTGGTTTTGGAAAGTGCCAAGGCTTTAGGAACCCCCAAGTGTAAGATGGGGTGCTGCTTGAGTTTAACTAGTCAAAGCCACACAGCCTATCATCACAAAGCAGTGAGGAATTTCCTGCTGACCCACCAAATCACTCAGCCCATTGTTTGAGATGACAACTGGAGCGCGCAAGTTCCATCGCAGAGTCTGTGAAAAGAACCCCCTCAATTCTTTTAAATATTTGGAGCAGACACAGAGATCGTTCCTGCAATTATATCTCCAACGCATTACTGACGACATTGAAAAGAATGAGTGGGCAACTTTGCCTCCTTCTTCTTTCAAGGGTGATGGGTCTAGACACCCATCCAGGCTCTTGGAACTGAAGTAAACCTCCCAGATAAAATCCAAGATTCAGCAGTGTACTCCCATCGCTTGCACCTTGTTCAGGAGGGCTGTGGACTGCTCTGCTGCTTCATGGGCTTCCTTAACGCAACATACACTGGCGGCTTTTTCAACCTCAATTCAAATAGCCAACTGTGGCCTGTTGAGCCAAGTGGCATACTCTCTCCATAATGCTATCTCCAGACCTCTTTGATTTGTTATAAAGCACTGGACTTACCAGTTATTGGGACTAACCCAGCAGAGCCCTTTCATGCACGATTCAACAACAGACTTTTACCACGGGAGAAATTATTTGACACCACTTCTTTATAACTACTAGCCATTGGGATGAATGCAGCCCACTGATCCCCCCCTCCCCCCCTCAATTTCCTAACCACCTTCTTTGATCTCATCTAAACATCTGTAAGACGAAGGTCCTCTACCAACCTGCCCACGCCACACAGTACTGCCTCCCAATTATCAAAATCCATGGCAAGGCCTTGGACAACGTGGACCACTTTCTATACCTCGGGAGCCTACTGTCAACCAGGGCAGACGTCGACGACTAAGTCTAACACCGCCTTCAGTGTGCCAGTGCAGCCTTCGGTCGCCTGAGGAAGAGAGTGTTTGAAGACCAGGACCTCAAACCCGGCACTAAGCTCATGGTCTACAGAGCAGCAGTGATACCCTCCCTGCTGTATGCCTCAGAGACATGGACCATGTACAGCAGGCACCTCAAAGCACTGGAGAGGTACCACCAACGCTGCCTCCGCAAGATCCTGCAAATCCATTGGCACGATAGGCGCACCAATGTCAGTGTTCTCGCTCAGGCCAACATCCCCAGCATCGAAGCTTTGACCACGCTCAATCAGCTCCGATGGACGGGTCACATTGTCCGCATGCCCGATACGAGACTCCCAAAACAAGCGCTCTACTCGGAGCTCCGGCACGGCAAGAGAGCCCCAGGTGGGCAGAGGAAACGCTTCAAGGACACCCTCAAAGCCTCCTTGAAAAAGTGCAACATCCCCACCGACGCCTGGGAATCCCTGGCCCAAGACCGCACAAAGTGGAGGAGAAGCATCTGGGAAGGCGCCGAACACCTCGAGTCTCTTCGCCGGGAGCAAGCGGAAGCCAAGCGGAAGGAGCGCACGTCAACCCAAGCGCCCCACCCACCATCTGCCCCACCTGTGACAGAGACTGTAGGTCCCGCATTGGACTCATCAGTCACCTGCGAACTCATTTTTAATGTGGAAGCAAGTCATCCTCGGTTCTGAGGGACTGCCTAAGAAGAAGAAGAATATTGTATCATTCACCTTTGCAGTAGCTCTCAATTGCCCTTATGAGATTTCAAGTACCATTTTAAAAGCTTCAGGTTTCACCCAAGAGCTTGCTGTCCATTCTTGGTTACCTTAAAAGGGCACTCCTTAGTGGATGAATAACTACTTAGATGGTGGGATAGAAAGCCACGCATCCAAGTTTGCTGCTGATACAATGATAGATGACTTTGTAAGCAGTGTAGGTGGAAGCATAAATTGACACAGATGTTAATAAATTAAGCGAATGGGCAAAGCTGTGGCAAATATGAGATCATCCACTTTGGACCAAAAAAGGATAGAACAGTGTACTTAATGTTGAAAAGCTAGAAACAGTGGCAGTACAAAGAGACTTGAGGGTCCATGTACATAGATCATTAAAATGTCATGGACAGGTACAGAAACTAATCAAAAAGGCTAATGGGATGCTGGCCTTTATATCGAGAGGACTGGAATACAAGGGGGTAGAAGTTATGCTGCAGCTGTAAAAAATCCTGGTTAGCCCACACCTGGAGCACTGTGAGCGGTTCTGGGCACCACACCTTAGGAAGGATATATTGGCCTTGGAGGGAGTGCAGCGTAGGTTTACCAGAATGATACCCGGACTTCAAGGGTTAAATTACGAGGAGAGATTACACAAACTAGGGTTGTATTCCCTGGAATTTAGAAGGTTAAGGGGTGGTCTGATCGAAGTTTTCATGATATTAAGGGGAACTGATAGGGTCGCTAGAGAGAAACTATTTCCGCTGGTTGGGGAGTCTAGGACTAGGGGGCAGAGTCTAAAAATTAGAGCCAGAGCTTTCAGGAGCGAAATTAGGAAACACTTCTACACACAGGGTGGTAGAAGTTTGGAACACACTTCCTCAAATGGCAATTTATGCTCGGTCAATTAATTTTAAATCTGAGATGGCTAGATCTTTGTTACCCAAAGGTATTAAGGGATATGGGACAAAGGCAGGTACATGGAGTTAGATCACCAATCAGCCATGATCTCATTGAATGGCGGAACAGGCTCAAGGGGCCGAATGGCCTTCTCCTGCTCCTATGGACAGCTAGAAAGCTCTGGGTTTGCTTCAACTTCAGTGCCGATCTGGAGTTTGCCCCGTTGGTAGATTCTCACTGTATAGTGGCCGCTTCGGGACAAGATGTATTTGAATCCTTGAGGCAATCCACAAGGCAGGAAGACGATCCAGTTATGCCGTCGACTGCATTGAGGGAATAAACTGCAAATGTTGGAATTTTTTTAATGAAACAGAAAATGCTGGAAATACACAGCAGGTCGGTCAGCGTTTGTAGAAAGTCAAGATAGGTTAACTTTTTGGATGTCAGCCTGCTCTTTCACTATGTTCTGCAGAAAGGTTTCATGCCCAAAATGTTAACCTGTCTCCTCTTCACAGATGCTGACTTGCTGTGTATTTCCTGTTGCTGTGCATTATTGGCTTGGCAGCTCAGTATAAGTGCTTTGATGCCACTGTGCTCTGAGGTGGCCTAAAATGTAGGTTCCCAGAGTGCCCCTGTTTTGGTGTACTATTCATATGGAAGTTGAATGAAAGAGAGAATACAGAATGATATGGTATTTGGCTGTGGTTATCGTTCTATGTAAATTGAGGATGAACTTCATTCAAAGGTCCCTTCCTGACGATTCAGTTTTGCTTACTAACTTAGTGTCCTGGAGCTGTTTTCTAATTTACACAAGATGTTCTATGTTCCTGGTATTGCCTTGGGTCTTGGTCAATGTTCCCTTTAACTTTTTTTTGGGTGTGTGGCCCCTTTTAAAATACCGCGCATGCGCGTTTTTTCCGAGTGAGCGGCTGCACGGGAGCTGCAGAGCGCTGCGCGGTCGCGTAACTTAAAGGGGACATCGGCCTAGTTCTTCTGTCAAATTATAGGCGAGACCCAAAATGATGTCCTATGCATAGTACAGGAAACTCTGGATTTACCGGCACCTAAATAACCAGAAATCTCTGTTAACCGGCAAAATTCAGGAGTAGGTTCAGGTAAGTTTTACTTCATATTAGTGGCCGTTCCTGGATCTGTGGCTGTGTAACCGGGGTTCCTGCACCTGTTGCTATGCAACAGGGACGCCTGGATCTGTGGCCGGGGTTCCTGCACCTGTTGTCATGCAACAGGGATGCCTGGATCTGTGGCCGTGTACGGGGCTCTCGTACCTTTTACTATACCTCTGTAATCCGGACTTTTTGATAAACCAGCACCACGTCGGTCCGTCGGTGCCGGATAAAAGCGAGTTACCTGTAGTGGTGAAAACTCACCTGAATGCACATGGCTTCGATTTAATGTCTCAGTGACATTTCTTCCTGTGGGATAATCACTATGTCCTTTTTGTATGTTAGGATTCGACGTTTCAAAAAAATGAAGAAGCCTCTATATATCTGTGCTAATTACTGCGACTTGCCTTGTGCGGGTTTTCCTCATTCTTTGAATGCCGTTAACTCCAACTTAGAACGATCCCCCTCTGTCTGCGGTTCTCTTTCTAACATCACAAACTTGGAAGTTCCATTCTCGTGGGTTTAATTTCCTCGGTGCCTTTACTGCATCTTTTAAGAAAGTGGCAGTGATGGGGGGAAAACGACAGTGGTGCAAAATTCTCACGGCAATTGTTCCTGTGATTCCTCCCCAGTTTGGATGGCAATCTGTTTGAGGGAGACTTTGCTTAAGGTGGGTAATATAAGTAATGGAAGAGTAGAGTATGACTTGCTTTTGTCAGCTTAAATCAAGAAATGTGCATGAACGTATGGAAGTTTAATCTCCTGAGGAGGGTGGCGGGGAAACTTGTACACAAGGAGTTACACACACAAACCAACCAGTTCAATCAATGAAGTATCGGCACGTGTACGTATGTGTAAAGTTAAGGCACGTGGGATTGGGGGCAAGGTATTGACTTGGATAGAGAACTGGTTGGCGGACAGAAAGCAGAGAGTAGGAATTAACAGGTCTTTTTCCGAGTGGCAGGCAGTGACTAGCGGGGTACCGCAGGGATCGGTCCTTGGACCCCAGCTATTCACAATATACATTAATGATCTAGATAATAAGGGAACTAGATGTAATATCTCCAAGTTTGCAGACGACACAAAGCTGGTTGGGTGTGTGCGCTGCGAGGAGGATACCGAGAAACTCCAGGATGATTTGGACAGGTTGGGTGATTGGGCAGAAGCGTGGCAGATGCAATATAACGTGGATAAATGCGAGGTTATCCACTTTGGTGTCAAAAACAGAAAGGCAGACTATTATCTGAATGGCAATAGATTGGGAGAAGGGGAAGTGCAACGAGACCTGGGTGTCCTTGTGCACCAGTCGCTGAAGGTAAGCATGCAGGTGCAGCAGGCAGTGAAGAAGGCAAATGGTATGTTGGCCTTCATAGCGAAAGGGTTTGAGTACAGGAGCAAGGATGTCCTGCTGCAGTTGTACAGGGCCTTGGTGAGACCACACCTTGAGTACTGTGTGCAGTTTTGGTCGCCTTATCTGAGGAAGGATGTTCTTGCCATGGAAGGAGTTCAGCGAAGATTCACGAGGCTGATCCCTGGGATGGCAGGAATGACGTATGAGGAGAGATTGGGTCAATTGGGCTTATACTCGCTGGAGTTTAGAAGAATGAGAGGGGATCTCATCGAAACTTATAAAATTCTGACAGGTCTGGACAAACTAAATGCAGGAAGGATGTTCCCGATGGTCGGAGAGTCCAGAACCAGGGGTCACAGTCTAAGGATAAGGGGTAGGCCATTTAGGACGGAGATGAGGAAGAATTTCTTCACCCAGAGAGTGGTGAACCTGTGGAATTCTCTACCACAGAAGGCGGTTGAGGCCAAGTCTTTAAATATATTCAAGAAGGAGTTAGATATATTTCTTAAGGCTAAAGGTATCAAGGGATATGGGGAGAAGGCAGGGACAGGGTACTGAATTTGGATGATCAGCCATGATCCCATCGAATGGCGGAGCAGGCTCGAGTGGCCGAATGGCCTACTCCTGCTCCTATCTTCTATGTTTCTATGTGACAAGTGTGTAGAAACGAGGGAAGTATCTCTCCCCAATTTACACTGGGCCACCACAGCAACATTTTTGTATCCCCGTGTTCTGACTAATTCTTGTTTACTTTTCTCCATCTCACAGCCTTTACAATCACATCCAGCTCTGCAGTAATTTAATATCAGGCTGTGATTACTCTCTCTTCAAGGTGAGTAGCTGTTCATGCTTGTAAAGCTGTGAAATTCACTTTTTCCTGTTAAGTTACAGCATTAACCTAACAATGCGCAAATAACTAAGGGAAAATAATTAAACATCGAGTTGATTTTTCGATTGACTAATCACGTTATCACTTATCTTTCAGTTTCATCGTCCATATTTGCAGCTTGCTCCATGTTACTATTGACGAGAGATTTCTTTTCAGAGTCACGTGTTGCTCTGACAGCTGAGGGTATCAACATAATCTCTACCCAGGCTGTCTGGGACTAAATGGTGTAGCCTCATGTAAAACTACTTCTTCTCCACCCCCACTCTCTCCCATTGTGGAGCTATGCCTTCCTGAAACGCTTTCCATTTGGTCCTATTACTGTTCATATTGGGGTGAAGGCAGGGGGGGATAAGAGAGCGAGATGTGTGAATTTTAGTCGAAGCCAAGATGTGAATGGGAGTCTCCTCATTTGTGCAGGAATGCTATAGAAATTTTCGTTGAAGGTTGCTTTGCTGGATAGTGATTATCGCAAGAGAACTGAAAATCGACTCCTTTAAATCTATTTGAAATTATATTTAACATCCTTAAATCAATTTCGATCACTTAATCTGTCTCTGAACTTTTGATTTAGCATGAATTGTAGTGGATATCGCATCTGTTATGGTCCAGACTTTCTTCTATTTAAGCTGTGTTCACAGCAAAGACGCAGTTTCTATAAGCAAACCTGAGTTCTCTCAAACATGCAGTGTGTGGGATAGTGAGCCACAGGGACTAACAATTGCCCCTTAACCATGGTATATTGCACCAGCGACCATGTAGCATGTTCTCCTACCTACTCCACAAGGCAGTAAAGACACTCTCAGCATTACATTCAGGATAAAGCTTGTCATTTTTTATAAATAAAATGATGCACAGAAGCAGTAAAATACTAGTACAGGTATACTATCCCTTATCCGAAAGCCTTGGGACCAGCTGAGTTTCAGTTTTCGGAATTTTTCAGATTTCAGAAGGTATTTTATAAGACTGGGAAATTTGTCGGGGATCGGCTCGGGGGTGGGGGTCGGGTGGGGGAGAAAAGAATATCGGGCGGGTCGGGTCGGGTGGGGGGTGGAGAAAAGAATATCGGACGGGCCGCTGTATTGTTGGGTTCACTCTCCCGGTATCTCCTTCACACTGCCCGGCTCGGCCTGCAATCTCCTACCCAGGAGGGAACTCTGTGACCCTCTGCCCTGCTCAGCGTAAGTCGTGCGCCACTCTGGTCATGTCGTGCGCACGACTTACGCTGAACGAAAAAACTTTCGGTTTTTAGAGGTTTTTGGAAGTTCGGATAAAGGATAGTCTACCTGTAATACAATACTTTAAAGGGAAGAGGGAATCGATCCATAAAGGCCTAAAAATGCCCTATTCTGGACATGTTTCTTGCACAGTGTGGATGAAGTCTTTTCAACAGCCTTGGAATGACTCAACGTTGTGCGAGGGCAACATAATGCTTAATGTCAGTCTACAGAGTCCAAGAATCAATTCTAGACACTGAACTGAAGTTGTTTCTGTGTGTGTGTGCGCATACATTCAGCATGTTGAACCACTTGTGTTGCATATGAACAGTCTACACCTGTATATTGATGCCAAGGGCATACAAGACGGGACTGTTCTGTATTTCTTCAGTATCGGCCAGCAAGGATCAATTTTAATTCGGAAACAACAAAATAAAAAAATGTTCTCCGTAATCAGCAAAAATTTAGCATTTTTCTCACACCTGACCTTTGTTTTGTAGTTAAATAGTGAGCTCCCTGTTTTCTGTGCAGGATGGTATTGAACCTATGTGGGAGGATGAGAAAAACAAGCGAGGTGGGAGATGGCTGCTTACCCTTTCTAAGCAACAGAGAAAATCAGACCTGGATCGTATTTGGTTAGAAACTGTAAGTACTTTTCCCCCTTTTTCTAAAATTCCTGTCCAGTTTAGTCTCCATGCACTTGCTGGCTCCTGCCAATGTTCCCTGTAAGCTGCTCGGTTGCGCAGCACTCCAGGGATCCCGTGCAGCCAGCTTTTCAATACAAAATTTCAGGGCCCCTTAAAGGGGCCACGCAGCACCAAACAAATTCACGGAACATTGGCTCCCGCGCTCTGGTTCTACGCTCATGATCCCGATTTCCCCCTCCCCTCTAAAACACCTTGGGAGCTTGCCGACATTCTAAAAGTGACTACACCTCAAAAGGTATAAGATAGGAAACGCGGAAGCCCCCACAAACAGCATCGTGATAATGACCAGATAATCTGTTTTAGCGATGATGGTTGAGGAATAAATATTGGCCAGGACACTGGGAGAACGCCTCTGCTCTTAATTCGAAATAGTGGCCACGGGATCTTTTGCGTCCACCTGAGAGGGCAGATGAGGCCTCGGTTTAACGTCTCATCCGAAAGATAATTACCTCGTGGCTTTAGAGGCACGTCAAATCCATACGTTTTTGGTTTTCTTTAATCTGTTTTGTTTTAAATGTGCAAAGCTGGCATTACGATTCACTAATTCCTTTTACCCTTTTGTCCTTTCTTTCTGCTTCCTCCCTCCCCTCAAAAAAGCTGCTGTGCCTTATAGGAGAAGCATTTGATGAGCATAGTGACGACGCCTGCGGTGCAGTAGTTAATGTTAGAAACAAAGGTGATAAAATAGCGATATGGACGACTGATTGTGAAAATAGAGAATCTATCACATATATAGGGTAAGTGAACATCAAACACGCATTAACTGTTTTGGCGACAGTTGCCATTTTCTCTAGATGCCGTTATGAAAGTATGCTTTACCATTCTGCTGCCAAGCCAGGCAATGGGGGAGGCTGCTCTTAATGTGGAACATATGAACCCAAGTTTAGGATGGCTCTTTTTTTAAACTCTGCGCAGCAAATTCAGCGTTGCTGCAAGCCTCTTTTTTTTGTTATTAAAGATTAAGCAAGTTCCTGGCATCTAAAAGGATATTTTTTATAAATAGAGGTATCTTACTGAAAGGGAAGGGGGTTATATTTCACAGGCGATGATCAATCTTTCCAACCTGCCTTCTGGATTGGTTTCCTGTCCGAATTTTGTTACTGTGTGTGCATGTGCGTGCGTGTGTATGTATGTGTGCGTATGTATGTGCGTGTGTGCGTGCATATGGTAGAAAATGCAGTAACTGTGGGAACCAGCTCACAAACCTTTATTGGTGTCGTGCGTTCTGAATCGAGCTGATCTAATCTTCTGAACTGTCGCGTTGAGCGTCACCGGCTGAAAAGGAGTTAGTGCACTCGTAGCCACGCATCTCAAATTGGACATAACCCATGAGATGATTGGAGCTGAGCCTGGACCCTGTGGAGAGCCACGCTGTGGTTAGTTACCTTGACTGAGTCTGCGTGGAAGGTCGGTGAGGATAGTCTGGTCATGCCATGAGCATAAGTGTAGATATATGAACACACAATAGCCCCAATTCAAAGAGTGGTTTAAAAAAAAAAGGTAGGAAATAAGGAGGCTGGCAGGCAGTGAAGTTGGGGAACTAGAAGATTTACCTGCTATTGCTGAACAATCCCATAAATTTTGGTACGGTTGAGGTTAATATTTAATTCTGTTAGCACAACAAGAAACATGTTATTTTTCATCTTGTCTTTTTTCACATGATCTTGTTTTTAATGTGGTCCCTTTGAAAGTTTTTGCAAAACTTTACTTTGATTTCGCAGACTCGTCAGTTTTTTAATCTTGGAGTGCATTTAGTTTGTCACCTGTCCGGGGAGGGTGGAATCACATGAATCAACATGGAATCAAATTTTTAAAAGTTTACCACAACCCCTAAATTTAGCTGACTGTTTGTTTATTCATTTACACGTGGCCTTTACAACTTTGCTATCAGAGTACGGCCATACCAAAGGCAGGTCATTACATTTTAGCATTTTGTCTCGGCAACATGGGCGCTGCCATTTGCCGCGTCTTCGAATTGGGCTTTAGATGTTGCAGTTTGTAGCAAGGATTGTACAAAAGCTAATTCGTGACATTAAACTGGGAAGAGCTGCGTGGTGGGGTGGGTGGGAATCTGGTTTACTGTTGCTGGATTAATTAAGCCGCTTAATGTTCTTTTCCTTAATGGGAGCAGTACTAGCATAGCTCACTAATGCTCCGATGAATGTAAACCTTCTAAAGGTGGTAAAGCACGGCGGCGGGGGGCGGAGCAGTAATTGATTTGCTATTTCATTTAATTCAGAAACCATTTTGGTATTTGAAGGAGAGCACCAGCTTCAATAGGTTAATTATTTGTGCTTTTCTTTGTTCACAACAGGAGAATTTACAAGGAAAGATTAGGGCTTCCTCCTAAAATAGTGATTGGCTACCAGTCCCATACAGACACTGCCACAAAAAGTGGATCGACAACCAAGAACAGGTATGTTGTTTGAGAAGGCACCAGTTTTATGCTCGTCACTAGAAGACTGGACGCGTAAAGCAATCTACACTTCAAATTCAACCAAAGCTTCTAGTAAGCAGAGTGGGACTGCATTCTAATATTACACAAGTCTGCAAGTTTTCAGTCAGTTTTCTATCTTTGACTTTGTTCAGTATTCTGTGAAAATAACCCTTTCCCTTCAAAATGTTTTATGAATCCATTTGGTTCCTGACATTTTCTGGAAGTGTTTAAAGATAACTTGTAAAGTGAAATATTTTGAAAAGATGCAAGTTTTTTTTTTTAAAAAGAGTAGTTTTCCTTACACTAAATACGGCACAATGTAGACATTTTATTTTGGTGGGGTGGGGGCTCGTATAAGCATTTAGTAATTTTGGAAGGGAAAGGGTTAAGAAGATCTTGTCCGAATGTTGTAGTACTTAGCAATTTAGTTCAGTTCTGACTTTTTTTTGTACAGCAAACAGGAAGATTTGCTGTAATCCATGCTTAATGTTGGCTGTTAGGTTTAATTTATTCATTGATTTTCAAATTTTTAAAAAGCTCCAGCAGCAGCGTGGTTAATTTAGATCATGAGATGTAATGCGTGTTTTGGGACTGGGCATATCGTTTTAAATTGGTAGAATTCAACATTTGTCATGTGCATTACTTAAATCTTGCTGCATTAATACAGAATCCACAGTTTAATTTAAACTTTAACTTTGAACAAGCTTTTCGCAGTTTAGTCGTGATTTTTACTTTTTGGGCAAGTGTGTGGGTTTCTCTTCAAAAAAAAAAAAAAAAACGTGTATTTTGGTTTTTTTAAAATTGCAATACAATAATTACATTCCTTGCTCGAGATGTTGAGATATATTGAAATCCTCTATGTTTTGTATTGTTATGCTGTATTTTAAAACTTGTATCCTTAGAAGAATCTATTTTGCATTGGTTATTAAGGCTGAATTAGGAAAATGGTCCCAAAAAGCATACGTATTAAAAGTGTAAAAACAAGAACTGTGTAAATAAAACTTGTACAGTGAAATTTCTTGCATTCGGTGGCTGTGGTCTCATTTAATCTTCAATTTGTTACAACACTGACCTACGTACAGGAAACTTTGGTTTATCCGGAGGTTGTATGTTCGGAAACCTCGATCTACCGGCAGAAATCAGGAGCCGTTTTGTTAGGTTTTTTTTCTTCTCGTGGCTTTGTTTTCAACAGTCGGGCTCTGGAAAGTCTCTCTGAAGCTGTTGCTAAGCTACAGAGACGCTTCCAAGGTACAGGCCGACTGTTTACAAGCTGTTGCTAAGCAACAGTGTTTGTTGTCAGATACGGAGATGAAAACCTCCGTATGCTTCAACATTAACTTTGTATGTCCGGCAGTTTTGATAGATCGGCAACAGCTCGGTCCCGTCAGTGCCAGATATCACAAAGTTTCCTGTACCGACCGACTAATTGAAGTATACTAGCCGGTACAGACTGAAAAGCGTATAACCTAGTTAATTAAATCGGATGTCATCTCGATCTATTTATATTATTGTAATTTTGCCGACATTTTTTTCAACCAATGGGCAAAGGCCATTGCTGCCTGTCATAACTGTAGACTGACGCACTCAGTGCAGTGCTGAGGGAGTGCTGCACTGTCGGAGGTGCCGTCTTTCGGATGAGACGCCCTCGGGTGGATGTAAAAGATCCCACGGCCACTATTTCGAAGAGGAGCAGGGGAGTTCGCCCTGGTGTCCTGGCCAATATTTATCCCTCAATCAACATCACTAAAACATGATCTGGTCATTGTCACATTACTGTTTGTGGGAGCTTGCTGTGCAGAAATTGACCGCCACGTTTCCTACATTACAACAGTGACTACACTTCAAAAAGTACTTTGTTGGCTGTAAAGCGCTTCGGGACGTCCGGTGGTCGTGAAAAGCGTTATATAAATGCAAGGCTTCCATCACTGAATCTCATGACTTTATAGCCTAATTGCATTTGTGCCATGTGATTACATAGGATATACATCACAGAAAAAGGCCATTTGGCCCAACAGTCCATGCTGCTGTTTCTGTTCCACTCGAGCCTCCTCCCGTCTTTTCTCATCTAACTCTATGAATAACCCTCTATTCCCTTCTCTCTCATGCTTGTCCAGCCTCCCCTTAAATGTATCTATACTATTCGCTTCAACCACTCCCTGTGGTAGCGAGTTCCACATTCTCACCACGCTCTGGGTAAAGAAGTTTCTTCTGAATTCCCTATTGGATTTCTTGGTGACTATCTTATATTGATGGCCTGCAGTTATGCTCTTCCCCACAGGTGGCAGCATTCTCTTTGTACCCAATTCCAATTCCAATTAAAATGCTTTATTGGCATGAAAGTTTACAGAGAACCATATTGCCAAAGCTTACATAGCAAAAAGGTACAGTTTTCCAACATTCTGTAGGTGTCAATCGATTTGACATTTGTTGGGTACATACAATATTACTTTTAAACAATATTAATTTTAAACAGTCTTTGTACTTCATTTGGTACGTTCAATATTAATTTTAAACAGTCTTAATTTTAAACAGTCCTCAGGTTGTGACATGTTGTTACATATTTGGCCCCAAGGTATGGTCTGTCTCCTTCTCCTAGGACTAATCTCAATTTTGACAGATCATCCAATTCCTTGAAATCTGGGGTTGTTTGGCTTAGCTTGTTGAATAATATGTTTCTTGATGTGTTGAATTTTTCGCATTTTAGGAGGAAATGCATTTCTGTTTCAACCTCGCCAGCCAGACATTGATCGCATATTCTATTCTCTCTAGGCTGCCAGGATTTCTTGTATCTGCCTTTTTCAATTTCCAGTTGGTGGTCGCTTAGTCTGTACCTGGTGAGGGTCTGTCTCTGTTTTGTGTCTCTGATGGTCGTGAGGTAGTCTGCCAGTTTATATTCTCTTTTTAGGGCCCGGTAACATTCTAATCTGCTTTGGCTTTCGGTTATTTTGTTCCAATGTTCCAGGTAGGTTTCTTTGCATTTTTTAATGATTTGGTTCACTCGGATTGGTGTTTGGACGGCTGTGTTGGTCTGGGGCTGGTCAGGGTCCGGCTGAGTACTTAGTTTCCGTAGCAGCTGACTCAGGGGACTCTTTTCTGGGTTTAGCTCTTGGGTCTGAAAGGCTTTGAAATGAAGGGTGTCTGGGGAGCTAGATTTGAGGTGATTTAGGAAGTTTAGTGCTCGTTTTTGGATGTTTATTATCAGTGGGTATCTGCCTAGTTCGGCTCTGCATGCATTTGTTGGCGTTTTTCTTTGGGTGCGAAGGATGCTTCGGCAGAATTCTGCATGTAGGGCTTCTATTGTATGTTTTTCCCATTTAGTGTAGCTTTGGTGATTTAGCCTCTCTATCAAAACCTTCCATAATTTTAAAGACCTCTATTGGGTCACCCCTCAGTCTTTTTTCAAGAGAAAAGAGACCCAGCCTATTAATCCTTTCCTGATATTATTGGTATCATCCTTGTAAATCTTCTCTGCACCCTCTCCAGTGCCTCTATATCCTTTTTATAATATGGCGACTAGAATTGTACACAGTACTCCAAGTGTGGTCTAACCAAGGCTCGATACAGGTTTAGCATAACTTTCCTACTTTTCAATTCTATCGCTCTAGAAATAAACCCTAGTGCTTGCTTTGCTTTTTTATGGCCTTGTTAACCTGTGTCGCAACTTTTAGCGATTTGTGTATTTGTACTCCGAGATCCCTTTGTTCCTCTACCCCACCCAGACTCGCACCCACCAAGTAATTAGTGACCTCCATATTCTTCCTACCAAAATGTAATGCCTCACATTTATCTGTTGAACTTCATTTGCCAATTATATGCCCATTCTGCAAGTTTATTAAGACGTATTTCACCACTTTGAGGAAATAGCTCAACGCGTATGTGTATATTTAGACAAGTAAGTGTCGTGAGAATAACTTTCCATAAATATTAAATACTTCAGAATAGTGTGGTGTAAACTCTGTTCATATAATTGATATTCTTGTGTAGCTTTGCCTGTTGAACCATATCAAATATATCTTTAACATTGGCGGTCGTGCTAGCAGCTCTGGAATTCCCTCCCTCAACCTCCCGCCCTCCTCCCTAAACCTCCCCTCCCCCTCCCTAAACCTCCCTCCCTCCTCCCTAAACCTCACCTCCCCCTCCCTAAACCTTTCCTCCCTCCTCCCTAAACCTCCCCTCCCTCCTCCCTAAACCTCCCCTCCCCCTCCCTAAACCTCCCCCTCCCTAAACCTCCCCCAACCTCCCCCTCCCCCAACCTCCCCCTCCCCCAACCTCCCCCTCCCCCAACCTCCCCCTCCCCCTCCCCCAACCTCCCCCTCCCTAAACCCCCCCCTCCCCCTCCCTAAACCTCCCCTCCCTAAACCTCCCCCTCCCTAAACCTCCCCTCCCCCTCCCCCAACCTCCCCCTCCCCCCAACCTCCCCTCCCCCCACCTCCCCCCTCCCCCCACCTCCCCCTCCCCCCACCTCCCCCTCCCCCCACCTCCCCCTCCCCTCCCTGAACCTCCCCCTCCCCTCCCTGAACCTCCCCCTCCCCTCCCCCCACCTCCCCCTCCCCTCCCCGAACCTCCCCCTCCCCTCCCCGAACCTCCCCCTCCCCTCCCCGAACCTCCCCTCCCCTCCCCGAACCTCCCCCTCCCCTCCCCGAACCTCCCCCTCCCCTCCCCGAACCTCCCCCTCCCCTCCCCGAACCTCCCCCTCCCCTCCCCGAACCTCCCCCTCCCCTCCCCGAACCTCCCCCCTCCCCTCCCCGAACCTCCCCCTCCCCTCCCCGAACCTCCCCCTCCCCTCCCCGAACCTCCCCCTCCCCTCCCCCGAACCTCCCCCTCCCCTCCCCGAACCTCCCCCTCCCCTCCCCGAACCTCCCCCCCCCCCTCCCCGAACCTCCCTCCCCCCTCCCCGAACCTCCCTCCCCCCTCCCCGAACCTCCCTCCCCCCTCCCCGAACCTCCCTCCCCCCTCCCCGAACCTCCCTCCCCCCTCCCCGAACCTCCCTCCCCCCTCCCCGAACCCCCCTCCCCGAACCTCCCTCCCCCCCTCCCCGAACCTCCCTCCCCCCCTCCCCGAACCTCCCTCCCCGAACCTCCCCTCCCCCTCCCCGAACCTCCCCTCCCCCCTCCCCGAACCTCCCTCCTCCCCCCTCCCCAAACCTCCCTCCTCCCCCCTCCCCAAACCTCCCTCCTCCACCTCCCTCCTCCCCCTCCCTAAACCTCCCTCCTCCCCCCTCCCTAAACCTCCCTCCTCCACCTCCCTCCTCCCCCTCCCTAAACCTCCCTCCTCCCCCCTCCCTAAACCTCCCTCCTCCCCCTCCCTAAACCTCCCTCCTCCACCTCCCTCCTCCCCCTCCCTAAACCTCCCTCCTCCCCCCTCCCTCCTCCCCCCTCCCTAAACCTCCCTCCTCCCCCCCCTCCCTCCTCCCCCCCCTCCCTAAACCTCCCTCCTCCCCCCTCCCTAAACCTCCCCTCCTCCACCTCCCTCCTCCCCCTCCCTAAACCTCCCTCCTCCCCCCTCCCTCCTCCCCCCTCCCTAAACCTCCCTCCTCCCCCCCTCCCTCCTCCCCCCCTCCCTAAACCTCCCTCCTCCCCCCTCCCTAAACCTCCCTCTCCCCTCCCCCTCCCTAAACCTCCCCTCCCCCCTCCCTAAACCTCCCTCCCCCCTCCCTAAACCTCCCCCTCCCTAAACCTCCCCTCCCCCTCCCTGAACCTCCCTCCCCCTCCTGAACCTCCCTCCCCCTCCCTGAACCTCCCTCCCCCTCCCTGAACCTCCCTCCCCCTCCCTAAAACCTCCCTCCCCCCTCCCTAAACCTCACTCCCTAAACCTCCCCTCCCCCCTCCCTAAACCTCCCTCCTCCCCCTCCCTAAACCTCCCTCCTCCCCCCTCCCTAAACCTCCCTCCTCCCCCCCCCTCCCTAAACCTCCCTCCTCCCCCCCCCTCCCTAAACCTCCCTCCTCCCCCCCCCTCCCTAAACCTCCCTCCTCCCCCCCTCCCTAAACCTCCCTCCCCTCTCCCCTCCCTTTTAAGCTGCTCCTTAAAACCTCCCTCTTTGGCCATCTGCCCCACTATCTCCTATATGTCTCGGTGCCAAATTGTTTTGTTTACGCTCCTGTGAAGTGCCTTGGGATGTTTTACTACATTAAAGGCGCTATATAAATACAGGTTGTTATTGTAATTACCACCTCCTGATATGCTTCGCCTTGTTCTTTTTAAACATTTGTGGTTTTCTGCCTTGGTTTCTCAATTTCAAAAAGATGTTACCTGGTATATTTGGGTACTACAGGTATATGAACCTCATTGCAGATATATGTGCTTGCACTGTAGACTCATTATTGTACAGCCCTGCTGAGGTATTTGGCTGCCACAGGGATTACATATAAGATTGTGAGGGGGCTTGATCGGGTGGATGCGGGGAGGATGTTTCCACTGATGGGTGAGACTAGAACTAGGGGGCATAATCTTAGAATAAGGGGCTGCCCTTTCAAAACTGAGATGAGGAGAAACTTCTTCACTCGGAGGGTAGTAAATCTATGGAATTTGCTACCCCAGAGAGCTGTGGAAGCTGCGACATTAAATAAATTTAAAACGGAGATAGACAGTTTCCTAGCAGATAAGGGAATTAGGGGTTACAGGGAGTGGGCAGGGAAGTGGACGTGAGTCTAGATTCGGATCAGCCATGATCCTTTTGAATGGTGGAGCGGGGCCGTATGGCCTACTC
>NC_140988.1:7680451-7866717 GCF_052327205.1 Somniosus microcephalus | reverse complement strand
TCATGAAGCCCAGGATACCGTAAGCCTTTTTAACTGCTTTCTCAACCTGTCCTGCCACCTTCAAAGATTTGTGCACATATACCCCCAGGTCTCTCTGTTCGTGCACCCCCTTTAGAATTGTACCATTTAGTTTATATTTCCTCTCATTCTTTCTACCAAAATGTATCACTTCACACTTTTCTGTGTTAAATTTCATCTGTCACGTGTCCGCCCATTTCACCAGCCTGCCTAGGTCTTCCTGAAGTCTATCACTCTCCTCCTCACTTTTGACTATAATTCCAAGTTTTGTGTCATCTGCAAATTTTGAAATTGTGCCCTGTACACTCACGTCCAAGTCATTAATATATATCAAGAAAAGCAGTGGTCCTAGAACCGACCCCTGGGGAACACCACTGTATACCTTCCTCCAGTCCAAAAAACAACCGTTCACCACTACTCTCTGTTTCCTGTCACTTAGCCAATTCCATATCCATGCTGCCACTGTCCCTTTTATTCCATGGGCTTCAACTTTGCTGGAAAGCCTATTATATAGAACTCAATCAAGTTAGTTAAACACGATTTGCCTTTAACAAATCCGTGCTGGCTTTCCTTAATTAATCCACACTTGTCCGAGTGACTTAATTTTATCCCTGATTACTGTTTCTAAAAGCTTCCCCACTACTGAGGTCAAACTGACTGGCCTGCAGTTGCTGGGTTTATCTTTACACCCTTTTTTGAACAATAGTGTAACAGTGGAGCTAAGAAACAGACAGAAAACAAAGAGTAGGGATAAATGGGTTTTTGTCAGGATGGCAGGCTGTGACTAGTGGGCTACCGCGAGGATCGGTGCTTGGGCCCCGGCTATTCGCAATCTATATCAATGATTTGGATGGGACTAAATGTAACATTTCCAAATTTGCTGATGATACAAAGCTAGGTGGCAGTGTCAGTTGCGAAGAGGATGTGAAGAAGCTTCAAGAGGATCTCGACAGGCTCAGTGAGTGGGCGAGAACATGGCAGATGGAATATAATGTGAATAAATGTGAAGTTATCCACTTTGGTAGAAAAAACAGAAAGGCAGAGTATTTCCTAAATGGTGAAAGATTGGGGAATGCAGATGCTCAAAGGGACCTGGGTGTCCTTGTACATGAGTCACTGAAAGTGAATGTGCAGGTGCAGCAAGCCGTTAGGAAGGCAAATAGTATGCTGGCCTTCATTACAAGAGGATTTGAGTACAGGAGTAAAGAAGTCTTCAATTATATAGGGCCTTGGTGAGACCACACCTGGAGTACTGTGTACAATTTTGGTCTTATCTAAGGAAGGATATACTTGCCATAGAGGGAGTGCAACGAAGGTTCACGAGATTGATTCCTGGGATGGTGGGGCTGTCGTATGAGAAGAGATTGAGTAAACTAGGCCTGTATTCTCTTGAATTCAGAAGAATGAGAGGGGATTGCATTGAAGCATACAAAATTATTACATGGCTTGATAGGATGGATGCTAGGAGAATGTTTCCCTTGGCTGGGGAGTCTAGAACCAGGGGCCACAGCCTCAGGATAAAGGGTAGGCCATTCAGGACTGAGATGAGAAGAAATTTCTTCATGCAGAGGGTGGTGAATCTTTAGAATTCTCTACACAGAGGGCTGTGGAGGCTCAGTCATTGGGTATATTCAAAACAGAAGTCGATAGATTTCTGACTAGTAAGGGCATCAAGGGATATGGCGATAGGGCCGGTGAATGGAGTTGAGGCAGAAGATCAGCCATGATCTCATTGAATGGCCGACTCCTGCTCCGATTTCTTATGTTCTTATTTGCAATTCTCCAGTCCTCTGGCACCACCCACGTAACTAAGGAGGATTGGAATATTATGGCCAGTACCTCCGTGATTTCCTCCCTCAATCCCCTCAACATCCTAGGATGCATCCCGTCCGCTCCTGGTGACTTATCTACTTTAAGTACAGCCAGCCTTTCTAATGCCTCCTCTTTAGATGAAGAGGGTTGGGAGGGGGCTCGTGTGGAGCATAAACACCGGCATAGACCAGTTGGGCCGAATGGCCTGTTTCTGTGTTGGAAATACTTTGAATTGATTAAGAGTAATAAGGATACATTACTAGTTCATATATAGTCTTTAATTAGTATGGGACCTGTGAAAGTCCCTAATCCAATGACTGTAGCCATACATGTCTGGTATTCCTTTAACCATCTGCTGCTTTGCCTATCACACAAGTTGCTATTCCTGCCTCTTTTATGAAAATGACAACATTGGCTGTTAAACTCACTAAGACAATGAATATGGGAGGGGCTGGGTTGATCTCACAGTTGAAATATGGCAATGGATCGGTGAGGTGGAAGGGACAAACACAGTGCAACATCGGGGTTTTCCTCACAATAGTGGGGTTAATTTTAACAATAACCCGTCGGGCGGGGTACCCACGGGATCGGGTGGAGCCTCAATGGAGAGTACAAATCGGGCTGGGTGTAAAACCAATCACGTTAGTTTCCCGACGGCCGGGTTAGGTTAAAATTGCACCCCCCGCCCCGCCCCGCCCCGCCATCTCTTGCCAAGTTGAGCAGCAGCGAGGGTGCTGCAATTGGCCTTGAGCGTTCCTGAGCTCTGAAAGGGGCAAATCATCCAAGGTTCTTGATGTAAGAAAACTACTAGGCACCTGGTCTAAGCGTTAAACAAGGCTTTAATCAACTGTTTTACAACATGGAGGTCTAGTTGTGTCCTTCACTAGTTCCCGTTAAGAATGTCCTGAGCAAGCTGGGCCCGTGCCCGAGTATTTATACTCTCCCTGGACAGCGCCACCCGCAGGCCGCTCAGTATTATTTCATAAGTCTTTCTTTCATGAATGACTGATTCATGTCAGTTCTCTCATTTCCTGGTTGTTCCTTTCAAGCCGCACAGCGCTCTTGAGCTCCCACGCAGCCGGTGAGCCGGCTTTTAAAATGAATAAAACCCGCACGTGTGAAATTTTGAATGGGCCCCCCGCCGCCCCCCCCCCCCCCCCCCCCCCAAAAGAAAATGACAGGGAACATTGCCAGTGAGCCCCTGCTGGAAGTGAGCACGTGTGGATTCTGGGCGCGAGCAGCAGAGCGTACGTGACTGTGATGATCCCCCGTGGCCCAACGAAACCAAGACACTCGCATGCACAGTGAATACTTGGGCAAGGTCGGAATCCTGCAGCTAGAAAATGTACCTTCGCATGAATCGAATGCCTGCGGAAGAAAGGACAAGGAGGAAAAAAGAATTGGGGATTAAACAATGTGCTGCCTTAGGTTTGTCATCAGCTTGCATTACATCCACAGCCATGAATGGTCCCGTGAAGCTGTGAGTTTTTTTTCCGTCTTAACGGATGTATGCAACGCCATTCAGGAGATATCCTGCATCATCATACACTTGGCTATCTGTCGTATGGCGACAGAGGCAATAATAGTTCTTACAAAAGCAAAAATACTGCAGATCTGAAACAAAAACAGAAAATACTGGAAATATTCGGCAGGTCAGGCAGCATCCGTGGAGTGAGAGAAAAACAGTTAACATTTCAGGTTCTGACGAAGGGTCATCGACCTGAAACGTTAACTCTGTTTCTCTCTCCACGGATGCTGCCTGACCGGCTGAATAGTTTTTCCAAATTGCTTCCCCAAATTACTGAGTGTTAACTTATACCTAAGGCTGGTGGTGTACCCACCAAGAACATTGCAGTCTATCGAAATAGGAAGGTTGAACAGTTCCGCTAACATGCAAATAGTGTGTGTCCACCAGCAAAAAGAAAAATGCACATCAATGCACATTTCCCACGTGTGATGTGATCAAACATGCTGAGGTCTTTTAAAATAAAGCATGGACAGCTGCCTCCTCTGTGATCTGGGCTGCATGGTGTATCTATTATGGCTGATGACGTCTCTGCCAGTGTCAGCCAGTGACTCAGTCTCATCTCGGTGTCAGAAGGTTGAGGGTTCAGAGTCCCACTCCAGAGACTTGACCAGAGATAAATCCAGGCTGACACTCCTAGTGCAGTGCTGAGGGAACGCTGCACTGTCGGAGGTGCCATCTTTCAGATGAGACGTTAAACCGAGGCCCACCCCGCCCCCCCCGTCTGCTCTCTCGCAGGTGAACGTAAAAGATCCCACGGCCACTATTTCGAAGAAGAGCAGGGGGGAGTTATCCCCGGTGTCCTGGGGTCAATATTTATCCCTCAACCAACATCACTAAAAAAGATGATCGGGTGCTTGCTGTGGGCAAATTGGCTGCCGCGCTTCCTACATTACAACAGTGACTGCACTTCGAAAAAGTACTTCATTGGCTGTAAAGCGCTTTGGGACATCCTGAGGTTGCGAAAGGTTCTGGGATCATCCCTTGCAAATCTTTTTTGCACCCTCCCCAGTGCCTCTATATCCTTTTTACAATATAATAACTTGCTGATTTATTTGAGCAAGGTAGGAGTTGTCAGCCCCATAACTCTTACCGGGGCAGCCCGTGTTGAATTGTCTCAATTAATGAACAGCAGGTGGTGCTGTGTTTGTCTGTCGCGTGACATACTTTAGCCGTACGATGTGCTGTGTAATCCTTATTAAGAAACAATGGGGTACATATTGAACAGTTTGCTGATTTAAGTAGACAAGTATAAAGCGGGGCAAGACACTGTTTTCTGTTAAATACCCTAACCTTTCCTGCTAAGTTACCAAACCTGCGTCATTTATACAGAAATCCACAGCCTGCAGCCCCAACACACAACTGCAGAGGGAGCTAAACATCCCAGCAATCGAAACTTTGATTCACACTGGGATGGATATTATTGGTCTCAAGTTGTGATCTGATCATTGCAATGTGTAAGAAATGTGTGACGACGCTGCTTTCTACATAAAAAGATCGACACGCTGCAAAATAACGGTAATTGGACGCAACTGTGAAGTTGAACAGAATGAGGTGCTTTCCCTTGGATTCATTCCTCCTCCTCCCACCCTGAAGGTGGAGATGCAGGAAGGATGTTCCTGATGGCGGGGGAGTCCAGAACCAGGGGTCACAGTCTAAGGATAAGGGGTAAGCCATTTAGGACAGAGATGAGGAGGAATTTCTTCACCCAGAGAGTGGTGAACCTGTGGAATTCTCTACCACAGAAGGCAGTTGAGACCAATTCATTAAATATATTGAAGAATATAAGGTTAAGGGGATCAAGGGATATGGGGAGAAGGCAGGGACAGGGTACTGAGTTTGGATGATCAGCCATGATCTCATTGAATGGCGGAGCAGGCGCGAGGGGCCGAATGGCCTACTCCTGCTCCTATCTTCGATGTTTCTATGTTTCTATGACTCGCTCTGGGTTGATTTGATTTGATTTGATTGATTGATATAGCTGTCGGCATCAGGGCAACTCAGAGCGCGTCCATTTTCATACGCGAGGGTTACATTTTCCCATTGGCCGTGGGAAGGTTACTGACTGAGCCATGGCTGACAGCAGGGGAGTAACTGTGTACATGACGAGAGATGTTCAGACCTGCAGCACCCTTGGATGGTCAATACACTCAGCAACAACCTGCATTCAGCCTTGGTGTCGGCCGTGGCTCAGTGGGCAGCACTCTCGCCTCTGAGTCAGAAGGTTGTGGGTTCACAGTCCCGCTCCCAGAGACCTGAACACAAAATCCAGGCTGACACTCCCAGTGAGGGAGCGCTGCACTGTCAGAGGTGCCGTCTTTCAGAAGAGACGTTAGACTGTCTGCTCTCTCAGGCGGACATAAAAGATCCCACGGCACTATTTCAGAGAAGAGCAGGGGGAGTTCTCCCCGGTGTCCGGGGTCAATATTTATCCCTCAACCAACATCACTAAAAAAACAGATTATCTGGTCAACTATCACATTGCTGTTTGTGGGAGCTTGCTGTGTGCAAACACGGACAGAACTAGAACACACTTTGTGAATGAACAATAAATATACCGCGGTAGTTTTGATTGGAAGCATTTATTTAAAGATGCGTTACTCAGTCTCTCGTCCCTTTCTATCCCACAAGCACACTTGCTTCAACAGGGAAAGCAGATGGTCCAGGTAATGGATTTTTCAGACATGACTGCGCAGTTGAGCTCCATTTAATCAAAGTTACATGTCATCAACAACAGCAACTTATATTTCTATAGCGCCTTTAACGTAATAAAGCGTCCCAAGGCGCTTCATGGGAGTGTTATCAAAAAAAAAGACAGCTTGCAGGTGTGGTTGAATTAAATCCCAAGTGTTCATTCCAAACAACATCGTCACCGGTATTCAAGACCTCTCCACAACCGACCCCACCGTCCCCAGAACCAATGCTCCCTCTAAGCTCCGAGCTGCAATCGGGAATGTCTTCTCCTTCTTAGGCAGTCCCTCGGAACCGAGGATGACTTGCTTCCACATTAAAAATGAGTTCTCAGGTGACTGATGAGTCCAATGCGGGACCTACAGTCTCTGTCACAGGTGGGGCAGACGGTGGTTGAAGGGGCGGGTGGGTGGGGTGCTTGGGTTGACGTGCGCTCCTTGCGCTGCCTGCGCTTGGCTTCCACTTGCTCCCGGCGAAGAGACTCGAGGTGTTCGGCGCCTTCCCAGATGCTTCTCCTCCACTTTGTGCGGCCTTGGGCCAGGGATTCCCAGGTGTCGGTGGGGATGTTACACTTTTTCAAGGAGGCTTTGAGGGTGTCCTTGAAGCGTTTCCTCTGCCCACCTGGGGCTCTCTTGCTGTGCCGGAGCTCCGAGTAGAGCGCTTGTTTTGGGAGTCTTGAATCGGGAATGTACCATGCAGGCGGCTCACAGGTTGTTCCCTCTAAGATACCGTGCGCGGCAAATTTAAAGGTACAATGATAAAATAAAAACAGAGAATGCTGGAAACACTCAGCAGGCCAGGCAGCATCTTTGGAGAGAGAGAAACAGAGTTAACGTTTCAGGTCGATGACCTTTCGTCAGAACTGGAACAAGTTGGAGATGTAACAGGTTTTTAAGCAGGGGCAGGGAGAGGGGGAGGGGAGGGGAGGAAAGGACAACAGGGAAGGTCTGTGATAGGCTGGAAGGCAGGAGAGATTAAATGACAAACGAGATGTTGGTACAAGGCAAAAAGGGGTAGTAATGGGACAAGAAAAGAAACAAAAGATGGGTCTAGAAGAGGTGTAAATGGGAATGGCAGAATCATCAACAGCAGCTGTCTGAAAAAATAGCGGCAGGGGCTATGATCTGAAACTGCTGAACTCGATGTTGAGCCCAGAAGGCAGTAAAGTGTCTAATTGAAAGATGAGCTGCTGTTCCTCGAGCTTACGTTGAGCTTCGTTGGGACAATGCAAGAGGTCGAGGACGGAGAGATCAGAGTGGGAGTGGGGCGGAGAATTAAAGTGACAGGCGACCGGAAGCTCGGGGTCCCGCTTGCGGACTGAACGGAGGTGTTCCGCAAAGCGGTCACCCGACCTGCGTTTGGTCTCCCCAATGCAGAGGAGACCACATCGTGAGCAGCGAATACAGTATACTAAATTAAAAGGTACCGTGCATTGAAATAAACAGGCCACGCAGAACACAGAAAAATGAAAGGGAACGTTGCCCAGAAGCCAATGCCAAACAAGCTGGCTTGGTCCTGCAACACAGGATTGCTCCGAGAGTAACCACCTCTCGCAAGCACCGTGTAATCAGCATGCGCAGTGACTCCATACACTGTGGGAGTATACTCCCTCATAAAATGCACCTAAATATACAATGATCTAACAAAATATCTGTGGAATGTACCCTTACTTGTGCAGTGCCTTTGTAGGGTCTGTGTGAGTGTGCAGCTACAATAACTTCCTAAAATCTGAAATAAAAACAGAAAATGCTGGGAACACTCAGCAGGTCAGGCAGCATTTGTGGAGAAAGAGAAAGAGTTAGCGTTTCAGGTCGATGACGAAACGATTCTGACGAAAGGTCATCGACCTGAAACGTTAACTCTATTTCTCTCTCCACAGATGCTGCCTGACCTGCTGAGTATTTCCAGCATTTTCTGCTTTGATTTCAGATCTCCAGCATCCGCAGTATTTTGCTTTCCTAAAATATGAAGGTACTTTCTTGGGAACCCAATAAAAATAGCTGCAAAAAAAGGTGACCGAAAAAGAGACTTAATCAAACAAAGGTAATCGGAATAAGGGTAATCCTGGGAAGAGAACAGGGGATGGGACAGACAGGCATACACTTGAGGTGTCACACACTTGAGTCACTTCCAGTGAGGGCTTCATTAATGACCTTTCCTTCATCATAAGGTCAGAAGTGGGGATGTTCGCTGATGACTGCACAGTGTTCAGTTCCATTCGCAACTCCTCCGACAATGAAGCAGTCCATGCCCGCATGCAACAAGTCCTGGACAACATTCAGGCTTGGGCTGATAAGTGGCAGGTAACATTCGCGCCACACAAGTGCCAGGCAATGACTATCTCCAACAAGCGAGAGTCTAACCACTTTCCCTTGATATTCAACGGCATTACCATTGCCAAATCCCCCACTATCAACATCCTGGGGGTCATCATTGACCAGAAACTTAACTGGACCAGCCACATAAATACTGTGGCTACAAGACGAGGTCGGAGGCTGGGTATTCTGCGATGAGTGTCTCACCCTGACTCCCCAAAGCATTTCCACCATCTACAAGGCACAAGTCAGGAGTGTAATGGAATACTCTCCACTTGCCTGGATGAGTGCAGCTCCAACAACACTCAAGAAGCTTGACACCATCCAGGACAAAGCAGCCCGCTTTATGGCACCCCATCCACCACCTTAAACATTCACTCCCTCCACCACCAGCGCACCGTGGCTGCAGTGTGTACCATCTACAAGATGCACTGCAGCAACTCGCCAAGGCTTCTTCGGCAGCACTTCCCAAACCCGCGACCTCTACCACCTAGAAGGACAAGGGCAGCAGGCGCATGGGAACACCACCACCTCCAAGTCACACACCATCCTGACTTGGAAATATATCGCCGATCCTTCATAGTTGCTGGGTCAAAATCCTGGAACTCCCTCCCTAACAGCACTGTGGGAGCACCTTCACCACACGGACTGCAGTGGTTCAAGAAGACGGCTCACCACCACCTTCTCAAGGGCAATTGGGGATGGGCAATAAATGCTGGCCTTGCGAGCTACGCTCACATCCCGTGAATTAATACTTTTTTTATAAAAAGGCTAAAAAAATTAACTTTTGGCACAGAGAGGTGGGACTGAGATGGTGAGCTGGTTTCTGTACTCTGTGCTCATTGGCTAAGGATGATAGCAGCTCTTGCCTACTTGCTTTCCTTTAGGAACAGATCCCAGCTTTTAAATACAGACCACACCCCTTGCAGCAGGCCTGTTCGTCCAAACGTGGTTAGCCGGTATAACAGGGTAACGTTACAAATCATTTCAATTACAGTTACCAGAGAGAGGACAGTAGAATGGTAATGCTGCCAAGAACAATTCAGCAACAACAACTTGCATTTATATAGCGCCTTTAGCGTAGTGAAAGTTCCCAAGGGGCTTCACAGGAGTTAATGGTTAATGGATGCCGCTTTTTAGCCGATATAAGCAACTGCCCATTTCAAATGTGGGCACTTTAAGTGGTGGGGAACTGTAGCTGCACCTGGCAGGAATAGAGTTCGTCTGGAGCAATCAGGAGGAGATCAGGATGGGGTAGTGGGAGACGAGGCAGCTCAGTGCATGCCGTTCAATAAATATGATAGTCACTAATAAATCCAATAGGGAATTCAGGAAAAACATCTTTACTCAGAGAGTGGGGAGAATGTGGAACTCGCTACCACAGGAAGTGGTTGAGGCGAATTGGGTCGATTGGGCTTATACTCGCTGGAGTTTAGAAGAATGAAAGGGGATCTCATTGAAACTTATAAAATTCTAACAGGACTAGACAGACGATAAGGACATAAGAAATAGGAGCAGGAGTAGGCCAATCGGCCCCTCGAGCCTGCTCCGCCATTCAATAAGATCATGGCTGATCTGATCCTAACCGCCAATCTACTATCACAGAACCATCTCCTGAATCTAACAGATTTAGACACACGAAATAGGAGCAGGATCAGGCTACACGGCCCCTGGGCCCGCTCCGCTACCCACAGGGCCATGTCCGATCAGAACCTAGACTCATGTCCAAATTCCTGCCCGCTCCCCGTAACCCTTAATTCCCTTTACTTCTAGGAAACTGTCTATTTCTGTTTTAAATTTATGTAATGATGTAGCTTCTACAGCTTTTTGGGGCAGCATATTCCATGGACCTACCACCCTCTGAGTGAAGTAGTTCCTCCTCATCTCAATTTTGAAAGAGCAGCCCCTTATTCTAAGACTATGCCCCCTAGTTCTAGTTTCACCCATCATCAGGAACATCCTCCCCGCATCCACCCGATCCAACCCCTTCACAATCTTATATGTTTCAATAAGATCGCCTCTCATTCTTCTGAACGCCAATCAGTAGAGTCCCAATCTACTCAACCTCTCCTCATATGTCCATCCCCTCATCCCCGGGATTAACCGAGTGAACCTTCTTTGTACTGACTCGAGAGCAAGTATGTCCTTTCTTAAGTATGGACACCAAAACTGTACGCAGTATTCCAGGTGCGGTCTCACCAATACCTTGTACAACTGAAGCAATACCTCCCTATTTTTATATTCTATCCCCCTAGCAATGAAAGCCAACATTCCATTGGCCTTCTTAATCACTTGCTGCACCTGCGTACTAACCTTTTGAGTTTCGTGCACCAGGACCCCCAGATCCCTTTGTACTTCAGTACTTTCCAGTTTCTTGCCATTAAGATAATAACTTGCTCTACGATTTTTCCTGCCAAAGTGCATAACCTCACACTTTCCAGTATTGTATTCCATCTGCCAAATCTCTGCCCACTTACTTAGCCTGTCTATGTCCCCTTGCAGGTTTTTTATGTCCTCCTCACTCACTACTTTCCCTCCCATCTTAGTATCATCTGCAAACTTTGATATGTTACACTCGGTCCCCTCCTCCAAATCGTTAATATAGATTGTAAAGAGTTGGGGACCCAGCACTGACCCCTGCGGAACACCACTAGTTACTGATTGCCAGTCTGAGAATGAACCATTTATCCCAACTCTCTGCCTTCTGTTAGATAGCCAATCCTCTATCCATGCCAGAATATTACCCCCAATCCCGTGATTTTTATCTTAAGCAATAATCTTTTGTGTGGCACCTTGTCAAATGCCTTTTGGAAATCTAAATACACTACGTCCACTGGTTCCTCTTTATCCACCCTATATGTTACTTCCTCAAAGAACTCCAGCAAATTTGTCAAACATGACTTCCCCTTCATAAAACCATGCTGACTTTGTCCTATTAAATTATGATTATCCAAATGTCCTGATACTGTCTCCTTAATAATGGACTCCAAAATTTTACCTACCACAGATGTTAGGCTAACCGGTCTATAGTTTCCAGCCTTCTGTCTACTGCCCTTTTTAAATAAGGGTGTTACATTAGCAGTTTTCCAGTCTGCCGGGACCTTTGCCGAGTCCAGGGAGTTTTGGAAAATTATTACTAATGCAGCCACAATCCCTACCGCCACTTCCCTCAAGACCCTAGGATGTAAGCCATCAGGTCCAGGTGATTTATCCGCCTTGAGTCCCATTATTTTACCGAGTACCACTTCCTTAGTGATTTTGATCATGTTTAGCTCCTCCCCCCCTATAGCCCCCTGTTTGTCCAGTGTTGGGATATTCTTAGTGTCCTCTACTGTAAAGACTGATACAGAATATTCATTCAGTGTTTTTGCCATCTCCATATTTCCCACCATTAATTTCCCAGTCTCATCCTCTAAGGGACCAACATTTACTTTAGCCACCCTTTTTCTTTTTATATAACTATAAAAACTCTTACTATCTGTTTTTATATTTTTTGCTAATTTACTTTCATAATCTATCTTCCCTTTCTTAATCAATCCTTTTGTTATTTTTTGCTGTCTTTTAAAGTTTTCCCAATCCTCTATCCTCCCACTAGATTTGGCTACCTTATATGCCCTTGTTTTTAGTCGAATACTATCCTTAATTTCTTTACTTAGCCACGGATGGCTGTCTTTTCTTTTACACCCTTTTCTTCTCAGTGGAATATTTTTTTTGGAAGTTGTAAAATAACTCCTTAAATGTACACCACTGATCATGTATCGTCTTACCCTTTAATCTATTTTCCCAATCCACTCTACTCAATTCCGCTCTCATACCTTCATAGTCTCCTTTATTCAAGCTTAGCACGCTTGTTTGAGATCCAACCTTCTCACCCTCTAATTGAATATGGAATTCAACCATGTTATGGTCACTCATTCCAAGGGGATCCTTTACTAGGACATTTTTAATTAATCCTGTCTCGTTACACAGGACCAGATCTAAGGTTGCTTGCCCCCTGGTCGGTTCAGTTACATACTGCTCAAGAAACCCATCCCTAATACACTCAATGAACTCATCCTCAAGGCAGCCCTGCTCAATTTGATTTGTCCAATTAATATGATAGTTAAAATCCCCCATAATTATAGATGTTCCCTTATTACAAGCCTCAACTATTTCCTGATTGATACTCCGTCCAACAGAGTTGCAACTGTTCGGAGGCCTATAGACTACGCCCACTAGTGTTTTTTCCCCCTTATTATTCCTTACCTCCACCCAAACTGTTTCATTATCCTGATCTTTTGACCCAATATCATTTCTCTGTATTACAGTGATTCCTTCCTTTATTAACATAGCCACCCCACCTCCCCTTCCTTCCTGCCTGTCCTTCCTGATCGTTAAATAACCTGGTATGTTTAATTCCCAGGCATTGTCACCCTGCAGCCATGTTTCTGTAATGGCCACAAGATCATACCCATATGTAGTTATTTGTGCCATTAACTCGTCTATTTTGTTACGAATGCTACGTGCATTCAGATAGAGAACTTTCAAATATGTTTTGTGACACTTAGTTCCTGCTTTTGCCCTTTTTATTACTTTGCCTTTTACTCCATACCTTCTGCCCCTTCCTGACACGCTCTGGTTTTTAATTTCCCCACTGCTACCTAAGTCTATGACCTTCTCTGTTGTCATTTTTATTATTTGCTCTCTAGGAGCCTCCCCCCCACTAGTTAGTTTAAAGCCCTCTCTACAGCCATAGTTATATGATCCGCCAGGACTCTAGTCCCAGCACTGGCCAAGTGAAGCCCATCCCAACGGAACAGCTCCCTCCTGCCCCAGTACTGGTGCCAGTGTCCCAGGAAGCAAAACCCATTTCTGCCACACCAGTCTTTGAGCCATGCATTTAACTCTCTAATTTTATTTGTCCTAGCCAAATTCGCTTGTGGCTCAGGTAATAATCCAGAGATTATTACCCTTGAGGTTCTGTTTTTTAATTTGACCCCTAGCTGCTCATACTCCTTTAACAGAACCGGCTTCCTAGTCCTATCTACGTCGTTTGTACCAACATGGACCACGACAACTGGATCCACCCCCTCCCACTGCAAGTTTCTTTCCAGCCCAGAGGAGATGTCCTTAACCCTGGCACCGAGTAGGCAACACAGCCTTCGGGACTCTCGCTCTCGGCTGCAGAGAACTCTATCTATCCCCCTAATAATACTATCCCCTACCACTACAACATTTCTATTTACTCCCCCCTCTTGAATGGCCCCCCGTTCCACGGTGCTGTGGCCAGGTTGCTCATCCTCCCTGCAGTCCCTGCTCCCGTCCCCACAGGGAGTAAGAACCTCGAAGCTGTTGGACAAGAGCAAGGGCTGCGGCTCCTCCAGCTCTACCTCCTGGATCCCCGTACCTGCCTCACTCATAGTCACACCGTCCTGTCCCTGACCATGGGCTACATCTGAATTAATTAACTTCATAGGTGTGACCACCTCCTGATACACAGAGTCCAGGTACTTCTCCCCCTCCCTGATGTGTCGTAGTGTCTGAAGCTCAGACTCCAGCTCATCAACACGGAGCTGGAGTTCCTGTAGCAGCAGACACTTGTCACAGATGTAATCACCGTGAGCCTCAATGGGGTTCACCGGCTCCCACGTCTCGCAACAGTAACACATCACCTGCTCCATTCTATGTAATTAATTAATTTTTTTATTGTTAGTTATGGACACCCTCTGCCCGATTTTAGATGCTAGTATCCCCTTTAATTAATTGGATTTAAATTAAATCAATCCCTCTAGTTACACCAGTTAAATGGTTTACCAACAGTCACTCTGCACCAGAAAGGCCTTATTAACTACAACCCACAGAGTTAAAGTTTGAAAAGAGCACCTAACACCCCACTTACCCTAACTCACAGCACTCTCTGCTGACTTGCACTCAGTGCTTGCTCGCACTAGGACTGGTCTTTTTATACTGTTTGTTTGTTTACAGCCAAATGAGTCACCCCCGCTGATTGGTTAGAAAACTGGTTTCCACTGCCTGCTGTGCCAATTTACTCCTACTGCAGTGTAACCTTGTTTTACTCTTCTTAAACCAACAGAATCCCAAATATTTAACTTTTCCCCTTTACTTAAACTGCTTAAGTAATCTTATCAAGAATGATTTAAAGAGAAATAACAATTAAAGAACTCTCACACTTACCCAAACTCACAGCACTCTTTGATGACTCGCACTCAGTTGCAGGAAGGATGTTCCCGATGGCCGGGGAGTCCAGAACCAGGAGGTCACAGTCTAAGGATAAGGGGTAAGCCATTTAAGACAGAGATGAGGAGGAATTTCTTCACCCAGAGAGTGGTGAACCTGTGGAATTCTCTACCACAGAAGGCAGTAGAGGCCAATTCATTAAATATATTCAAGAAGGAGTTAGATATATTTCTTGAGGCTAAAGGGATCAATGGGATATGGGGAGAAAGCAGGGACAGGGTACTGAATTTGGATGATCAGCCATGATCTCATTGAATGGCGGAGTAGGCTCGAGGGGCCAAATGGCCTACTCCTGCTCCTATCTTCTATGTTTCTATGAATAACTTAGATGCATTTAAGGGGAAGCTAGATAAACGCATGAGGGAGAAAGGAATAGAAGGTGAGATGAAGGAGGTTGGGGAGGAGGCTCGTGTGGAGCATAAAGTCCGGCTTGGCCTGTTTCTCTGATGTAATGTTCTAGGTGTTTCAGTGCACCCTCTTTGTGATATAGTACCACTTTATAGTCCACCCATTCCTAGGCAGTGGCCAGATGCTCTCGCCCAGTGAGACTATAGGCACAGGGCTTAACAACGTGTAAGGCTGGCCCTGGGAGTAGTGCTCCAATACACTGCACCTCTCTGCCACCTTCTACCTGATTTTGAATTGTTTTTTTAGTTTGTTTCTATTATGGCTTCTGGTTTTTTTTTCCCCCTTGACTGCAGTCAGGTGAGTGAGCTATCAGTTCCAAAGTCCAACAACAGCATGTTGAACAACACGTAGTGTTTGGGGAATTCCAGCTCTTGGGACAGGAATCAGAGTCCAGTATGAACAAGTGATTCTCCCAGTAGAATATAGAATTCGGTCGATCCGCAGAGGCTGTAATTTTTCCTACATTTATGGAGCAGATCTTTCTGTTCGCCTCCTGTGTCTACAGAGTACAAGCTGTCGCCTGTCTTTTCAGAGACGAGACCACTGACCGTTCCGCTCCTGCAGCCGCACATCCTGCAGGAACTCCTCCGCTTCGGTCACATCGCTGTGTTTGGTCCACTTCTTCATCTTGCTCTTGTTGAGCTGCCTGCTCTGTTTTAGTTGGTGATGCCCTGGGGGTCAATTGCAGTTGGCAGTTACTGAATACGCATGTTCAACGGACTCAATATCGAGTTCAACAATTTCAGATCATAACCTCGGCCCCTATTACTTTTTTACTTATATTTTTTTCCACCCCTTTGTTTTGGGTCTTCCCTTCCTCCCCGCCCCTTTCCTTTTTTTTCTCTCTCCCACCTGGCAGCTGCCTCTCATCCTGCCAGTACACTTCACACCTAATCTCAGCTGTCTTTTGTCTCCACTGTCCTATTACCATCTCGTCTGGTTTTGAATACCTTTTAATGTCTCTTTTACTTCTTTTGTTCGATCGCAGCCCTGCCTTCGATTTATTTTATTTCCTTTCCAGTTTTGAAAAAGGGTTTCGACCCGAAACGTCAACTCAAATTTCTCTCCACAGATGTTGCCTGACCTGCTGAGTTTTTCCAGCATTTTCTGTTGTTATTACGCATGTTCATAGACCCTGGCTACCAACACATCAAGTTGAACTGAACTGTCATTGCGTAACATGCCTCTTTCAATATGTATACTGTCAACCACGTCCAGCACATTCGGCCCATCGTTCCTGTGCCGGCTCTTTGAAAGAGCTCTCCAATTAGTCCCACTCCCCCTCTGCTCTTTCCCCATGGCCCTGCAAATTTTTTCCCTTCAAGTATTTATCCAATTCCCTTTTGAAAGTTACTATTGAATCTGCTTCCACCGCCCTTTCAGGCAGTGCGTTCCAGATCACAACAACTCGCTGTGTGAAAACATTCTCCTCATCCCCCACTCTGGATTTTTTTGCCAGTTACACAATCTCCTGGGAGAGAAAGAAAGACTTGTATTTCTATAGCGCCTTTCATGACCAACGGACGCCGCAAAGTGCTTCACAGCCAATTAAGAATATTTGAGGTGTACTCACTGTTGTAATGTAGGAAACGCAGCAGCCAATTTGCGCACAGCAAGCTCCCACAAATAGCAATGTGTTAATGACCAGATCATCTGTTTTTGGGAGGTTGATTGAGGGGTAAATATTCAGAGTGATTATTTGCACGAACATTCTGCAGGCCTTCTGCGCATGTGCACCCGATCCCCTCCTGCACATGCTCGCTGTTACCAAGGCCGCGCAGGCGCAGTACCCAACAGTTGCGGCCTGCTGTGCAGCGTGGGCCATGCTTTCCTCGGCTCCGTAAGGAGAAGGTCACTGGATCTGTTGGGTGGCCGGGGGGGGGGGTGGTGGAGAAGAGAGGATCGAAAGGGGAGAGAGAGAGGAGATCGGAGGAGGAAGAGAGAGGAGAATGGGGGGGGGGGGAGAGAGAGAGAGGAGGGGGAGAGAAAGAGGGAATCGGAGGAGAGAGAGAGAGGGATCGGAGCTGGGAGAGAGAGAGGGAATCGGAAGGGGGAGAGAGAGGGGAGGGGGAGAGAGAGAGGGATTGGAGGGGGGAGAAAGGTTTGGTGGAGAGAGGAGGTCAGGAACTCGGGGGGGTGGGGAAGAGGAGGTCAGGAACTCTGGGGGTGGGGTGGGTGTTGTAATGTATATACCTTTAAGGGGGGAACTATCTTTTATAGCTCATGTATACTGCAGTACCGGCAGTGACCACACCTGTATATAGCACTGAGTAGTAATCTGTACAGATCAGTTCCAGTGTGAGCCACGTTTAGTAAACACCTGTTGTACCGTTCTCCTGCAGTCTGTGTCTTATTATACACGGACACAACATTGGCGACAAGGCAAGTTCGAACCTACCTGCAACTCTGCATCACCTCCCGGGGATTCGTTCCTGGAGATCAGTGGATTGGAGGTCAAGGCCAGAGACTCGGGCGTCGACCACGGGCAACCGCCCAGTCATCCAGCAGAGACTCGAGAATTGCGGGGGAGGCTGTCGAGAGCCAGGCTTGGCTTTCCAGTCGAGGTGGTCCAGCAAAACGGGCTGGCAACAGGTAGTGCGCAGACCCTTCCCGGACAGCGGCGGGCTAGAGCCCGACCGAGCGGCACAGCAAAGGGCCGAGCAGCGTCGACGGGGGAGAGAGAGAGAGAGGGCAGAGCGCACAGGGCGCAGCTGGTGTTTAGGGGCCGAGCAGCGTCGAAGAGAGGGAGAGAGAGACGCACAGAAACCCGCGAGGCGCCGCCATTGCCACGAGGACCGCCGAGAGCGGCGTTGGCAGCACGCAGGAGAAGCGCGTGAAACCTACATGGTACCGCCATTGCCACGAGAACCACCGGGAGCAGCGTTGGCAGCAGCGGGGGAGGAAGGAAAGCGCGGGAGATGCCATTTTAAGCCATTGGGAGACACCATTTTAAACCACACCCAAAATGCCGAAGAGTGGCAGTATCACCGCATTTGACAATGAAGTCGAAGATTGGACTACATATGTCGAACGATTGGAGGTGTACTGCAAGGCAAATGAGGTGTCAGATGACAAGAAAGCGTCGGTATTGTTAAATTTAATGGGTGCAAAGACATATGGTTTATTACGAAATCTAGTAACCCCAACGAAGCCAATGGAAAAGAGTTTTGACGACATAGTAACGATACTACAGGAACATTTAAACCCCACACCGCTGCTGATAGCAGAAAGATTCAAGTTTCACAAACGGAACCAGCATATGGATGAAAGCAATGCTGATTATTTAACAGAACTGCGCAAACTATCGAAACACTGCCAGTTTGGAGCGGGACTGGCAGATACCTTAAGGGACAAGTTTGTGTGTGGGCTTGATATACCTATCAATTCATTCCATGAAAAGCGACGAGTTAAGATAGTAACTATAGGTTTTTATTGGCTAAATAACAGAGCCCACCCTCGTGGGTGATCGGTTCCAACAAGGAAGAATACTAGCCAAGTGATGCGCTATCACTTACTCATAAAAGACTGAGAGTTAAAAGAGTAACTAAAGGCTTTTATTAACAAAAGAATGAAGGTCTGCCTCGAGTGGTCGACCGGTCCAGAAATACAAAGGGCTGGGGAGCAGTCACCTTTATACTAGGACTTGTGGGAGGAGTCAGCCGAGGCATGTCCAGGCATGTACACAGTGGAATACAAACAGTGGTTTACCACACCAAGCGGTCACCTTTATACCTGGGCAAGCAGGCGGAGTCAGCTGAGGTATGCCTAGGTATAACAGCGTGCGTGGCAAGAGGTAACCTTGTGTAGTGATAACAACAGTGTAAACAGTGATAACAACAGTGTAACAATAGTGAACGGTTGTGAATGATAACAGTGGTTTACCACATTCACCCTTTGTTTAAAATTGAGTCCGGCGGGGTGAAGTGTACTACCAGTTCGTGTATGTCAGTCTATCAGGAGGCCTCATAAGCCTTTCTGACTGGCGCAGCAGCGGCGGCAGTGGTGCAGTATCCGATGTTAATGCTGGTGTCTGCGTGGTCGACGAAGGCCCCTGGGGTTCCGGCATGCCGCCTACAGGAGCTGGATTTGGGGGAGTGGTGGGGGATAACGGTGGTGTCTCAGGGGTGCCCGAGGGTGCGAGGTCTCGCAAGGAGACTGTGTCCTCCCGCCCGTCTGGGTATTCCACATAGGCATACTGGGGGTTGGCGCGCAGGAGGTTCACCCTCTTGACCAGGGGGTCCATTTTATGGGTCCTCACGTGCTTCCGCAGCAGGACGGGCCCCGGAGAAGTCAGCCATGTTGGTAGCGAGGTTCCCGTAGTCGACTTCCTGGGGAAAACGAACATTTGCTCATGAGGGGTGGCGTTAATGGCGGTACAAAGCAGTGACCGGATGGAATGGAGCGCTGCCGGGAGGACTTCCTGCCAGCGAGAGGTTGGGAGGCCCTTAGACTTTAGGGCTAAGAGGACGGCCTTCCAAACTGTCGCGTTCTCTCTTTCCACCTGGCCGTTCCCCCGGGGGTTGTAGCTGGTGGTCCTGCTCGCAGCAATACCTCTTGCGAGCAGGAACTGGTGAAGTTCCTCGCTCATGAAGGATGAGCCCCGGTCGCTATGTATATAGTTCGGGAACCCGAACAAGGCGAAGAGGTCGTTCAGGCATTTGATGACCGTGGTACTGGTCATGTCTGGGCAGGGGATGGCGAAGGGGAAACGGGAGTACTCGTCAATAATGTTGAGGAAGTACACATTATGGTCAGAGGACGGGAGGGGCCCCTTAAAATCGATGCTCAAGCGCTCGAAGGGGCAGGTGGCCTTGATCAGGCTTGCTCTGTCCGGCCTATAGAAATGCGGTTTGCATTCGGCACAGACTTGGCAGTTCCTGGTCATGGTCCTGACCTCCTCGATGGAGTAGGGCAGGTTGCGGGCCTTAATGAAGTGGTAAAGTCTAGTGACCCCGGGGTGGCAGAGGTTGTTGTGGAGGGTCCGCAGTCTATCACCTTGCGCGTTGGCGCATGTACCTTGTGATAGAGCATCTGGGGGCTCGTTGAGTTTACCAGGCCGGTACAAGATATCGTACTCGTAGGTGGAGAGCTCAATTCTCCACCTCAAGATCTTGTCGTTCTTGATTTTGCCCCTCAGCTTGTTATTAAACATAAAAGCAACCGAACGCTGGTCGGTGAGGAGGGTAAATCGTTTGCCTGCCAGGTAATGCCTCCAGCGTCGTACCGCTTCCACAATCGCCTGGGCCTCCTTCTCGACAGAAGAGTGTCGGATCTCAGGGCCCTGGAGGGTCCTTGAGAAGAAGGCCACAGGTCTCCCCGCCTGGTTAAGGGTTGCAGCTAGGGCGAAGTCGGATGCATCGCTCTCCACTTGGAAAGGGATGGACTCATCCACTGCGTGCATTGTGGCCTTCGCAATGTCTCCTTTTATGAGGGAGAAGGCTGCACATGCTTCTGCTGTCAGGGGGAAGGAGGTGGACTTCATGAGGGGTCTGGCTCTGTCCGCATAATTGGGCACCCATTGGGCATAGTAAGCGAAGAGCCCCAGGGTTCTCTTCAGTGCCTTTTGACAGTGGGGAAGGGGAAGCTCCATGAGGGGGCACATTCTTTCGGGGTCGGGGCCGATGACTCCGTTCTCTACTACGCAGCCGAGGATGGCAAGGCGCGAGGTGTTAAACACACATTTCTCCTTATTGTAAGTGAGGTTCAGCCGTTGGGCCGTACGGAGGAATTTCTCCAGATTAACATCGTGGTCCTGCTGGTCGTGGCCGCAGATGGTGACGTTATCTAGATAAGGAAACGTGGCCTGCAGCGCGTTCTGGTCAACCATCCGGTCCATCTCCCTTTGGAAGACCGAAACCCCGTTGGTGACGCCGAAGGGAACCCTAAGGAAGTGGTAGAGGCGGCCATTCGCCTCGAAGGCGGTATACTGGCGGTCCTCAGGGCGGATAGGGAGTTGGTGATAGGCCGACTTAAGGTCGATGGTGGAGAATACCCGGTACTGTGCAATCTGGTTGACCATGTCAGATATGCGGGGGAGGGGGTATGCGTCCAGCTGGGTGTACCGGTTTATGGTTTGGCTGTAGTCGATGACCAGGCGGTTTTTATTGCCGGTCTTAACGACTACGACCTGGGCACGCCAGGGGCTGGTGCTCCCCTCGATGATGCACTCCTTCAGGAGACGCTGCACCTCAGAGCTAATAAAAGCTCTGTCCCCGGCGCTGTACCGCCTGCTCTTGGTAGCGACGGGTTTACAGTCGCGGGTGAGGTTAGCGAACAAGGAGGGGGGCGGGACTTTGAGAGTGGAGAGGCCGCAGGTGGTATGCGGCGGGCGGTTTAAAAACTGCTGGTTGTAGACTGTGAGTGGGGGGAGGGGTCCACCGTATGCCAAAGTGACACTTTGGAGGTGGCATTGGAAATCCAGCCCTAGTAAGATGGCAGCGCAGAGCTGGGGCAGGACGAGAAGTTTAAAGTTTTTATATTCCGTGCCCTTAACCGACAGGGTCACCACACAGTATCCGCTGACGTCTGTTGAATGGGACTTCGACGCCATCGAGATCCGATGGCGCGTTGGCCGGACAGTGAGGGAGTAGCAGCGCACCGTGTCTGGGTGAATAAAACTCTCCGTGCTCCCGCTGTCGAACAGGCAGGTCGTGGCGTGGCCGTTTACCTCGATGTCCATCATGGACCTGGACAGATGATGCGGGAGAGCTTGGTCAAGCGTGACAGAGGCCAGTGTATGGCTGAGTGAGCTGCTGTCGTCGGCAAGTGAGGCGGTGGTCGGGTCTGGAGACAACATGGCGGCCGAGTGCGGCGAACAAAATGGCGGAGAAGATGGCCGCCCCCACAACTCACATGAGGCGCTGCTGGCGTCTGTGGCCTTGATCAAAGATGGCCGCCCCCACAACTCACATGAGGCATTGCTGGCGTCTGTGGCCTTGATCAAAGATGGCCGCCCCCACAACTCACATGAGGCACTGCTGGCGTCTGTGGCTTTCCCTCTGCAGGCGTTCGCGAAGTGGCCTTTTTTTCTGCAGCCGGAGCAGGTCGCGTTCCTTGCAGGGCAGCACGCACTTTGATGTCTCGCCTGGCCACAGAAGTAGCAGCTGGCGGCCCGATCGCGGGGCTCCGCTGCCGCAGCAGGTCCCGGGGGTGGCGGTCCCGATCGATTCCGGGACACCGACGCCGTAGTAGGTCCCAGGGGCGGCGGTGCGAGGGGTATTGCGGCCGGAGTCGGGCCCGAGTCCCACGGTCGCGCAGCACTGTACCCGGAGTACGCCTCGAGGTCCCGATGGGCCACTTCCAGGGAGTGAGCGAGGGCTGTAGCTGCTTTCAAGTCGAGGTCCTTTGATTCAAGCAGTCTTTGCCGTGAGTAGTCGGACCGAAGGCCTTTCACGAAGGCATCACGGATATTTCCTTCAGCATGTTGTGCAGCCGATACAGCTTTAAAGTCACAGTCCCTGCCGAGTGTTTGTAGCGCCCGTAAAAATTCATCTACAGACTCTCCTGGCTGTTGCGAGCGGGATCTTAGGAGATGTCTGGCATACATTGAATTTACTGGGCTCCGGTACTGCTCTTTTAGCAGGTCGAGGGCCTCCTCGTATGTATCAAGGTCCCGGATGAGTGCAAATACTTTAGGGCTCACCTGGGCGGTCAGAACTCTTAGTTTGTCGGCTTCCGATGGCACGCCGGAGGCTACCAGATAGGATTCAAAGCAGCTCAGCCAGTGATCGAAGTCGAGGGCTGAATTCGCTGCCTGTGGGTTTAGGTCCAGGTACGGCGGTCAGAGGGCTCGCAGCCAAGTCGGCTGCTGGGGCTGGTCAGTCATTTCAAAATTTAGCCAATAAAATTGATATACCTATCAATTCATTCCATGAAAAGCGACGAGTTAAGATAGTAACTATAGGTTTTTATTGGCTAAATAACAGAGCCCACCCTCGTGGGTGATCGGTTCCAACAAGGAAGAATACTAGCCAAGCGGTCACCTTTGTACCTGGGCAAGCAGGCGGAGCCATGGGCGGAGTCAGCTGAGGTATGCCTAGGTATAACAGCATGCGTGGCAAGAGGTAACCTTGTGTAGTGATAACAACAGTGTAAACAGTGATAACAACAGTGTAACAATAGTGAACGGTTGTGAACGATAACAGTGGTTTACCACAGGGCTTCAAAGTGAAGGAACCCAGAAACGGCTTTTATCTGAAAAGGACCTTATGCTGGAAAAGGCTTTCAGCATTGCGGTATCATATGAAGCAGCAGCACGGGGCGCTGCAGAGATACAACAGAGACCGCAAGAATATGGCACAAACGAAATGATCATATGGAACAGAGAAGTGCTATCGCTGCGGCAGAACAACACACGACCAGAATGATTGCTGGTTCAAAGACAAAGTGTGCAGACAGTGTGGAAAAGTAGGACACATAGCACGAGTCTGCAGGTTGGGAAAGAAAACCAGCAATAAGAAACCTACCAAAGGAAAGTACAAGAAGGTACATAAGATGACGGAGAATAGTTCAGATGAACAAAAGAGTGATAACGACTCCGAAAGCAGGGAACTGAGTTGTCTGAAACTACATAATGTGATCACAACGGAGGATCACCGAACCATTTGGGTCACTCTCAAGATAGCAGGAGTCCAGGTAAAGATGGAATTGGACACAGGATCAGCCCTAACAGTCATAAACTGACGGGACTACGAGCGGCTATTCTCACATATACCCTTGAGAGACACAAAAATTATTTTGAAGACGTACACGGGGCAAAAAGTCTACCCCAAAGGAAAAATAAGGGTGACCGTTATATATAACGGTAAGGAAACACCAAAACTAAACCTGTATGTATTGCAAGGTGGAGGACCACCATTACTGGGACGTGAATGGATCCGGAAAATACAACTGGATTGGCATTCCATACAGGCACTGACTGTGGCTGACAAAAAGGATGACGACGTCACACCTGGGCGACTGTCAAAGATCCTAACTGATGTGAAAGAAGTGTTCCAACAAGGACTCGGAACGCTAAAAGGCATGACAGCGATGATTAAAATTGAAGAAAACGCAAGCCCAACATTTTTTAAGGCCAGACCGGTACCTTATGCGATCTGCCCAGCCGTCGAAGCAGAGCTGGAGAGTCTGGAACGTTCAGGTGTACTGTCCAAGGTAGACTGGAGCAAGTGGGCTACACCCATCATCCCTGTGATGAAAAAGTCGTTGAGCAGCACGCCTGGGGAACCAAGGAAGGTTCGCATCTGTGGGGACTTTAAGGTAACAGTGAACCCGGTCCTTCACACCGTACAATATCCACTTCCGCGGATTGAAGATATTTTCGCCTCGCTATCTGGAGGGAAACGCTTCACTAAGATTGATCTGGCCCAGGCGTATCTGCAAATGGAGGTAGAAGCAGCATCAAAAAAATACCTCACAATCAACACCCATAAAGGTCTCTACCAATACAACCGGCTGGTATTCGGGGTAGCATCAACTCCGGCTATTTGGCAGAGGGCAATGGAACAAGTCCTGCAAGGGATCCCAGGGACCCAGTGTTATTTGGACGACATCCTGGTCACGGGCGAAAATGACAGTGATCACCTTGCCAACCTGGAGCAGGTGCTCACTAGATTGCAGGAATATGGGCTCCGAGCTAACCGCCCCAAATGCGAGTTTTTTAGAAAACAGATCTCGTATTGTGGCCACGTTATCGATAAAGAGGGGTTACATAAGTCCCCAGAGAAGATTGAGGCAGTAGCCAAGGCTCCAGCACCGGAAAATGTGTCACAACTGAGGTCGTTCCTCGGGCTGGTAAACCACTACCATAAGTTCTTGCCAAATTTGTCTACAATACTACACCCACTGAACACCCTACTGCAAACTGGGGTGCCATGGAAGTGGAGTGATGAATGTAGACGAGCTTTCCAGAAGAGCAAAACACTAATCACATCGAAAGAGGTATTGGCCCATTACAACCCAGCATTACCAATTCAGTTGGCATGTGATGCGTCACCCTACAGCATTGGAGCGGTGCTGTCGCACAATTTCTCGGACGGCTCAGAGAGGCCAATAGCCTTTGCGTCACGATCACTAACCTCAGCTGAGCGTAACTATGCCCAGATTGACAGGGAGGCCCTCAGCCTAGTGTGGGGAGTGAAAAAGTTCAATCACTATCTGCACGGGCAGAAATTCACCTTGCTGACTGAGCACCAGCCTCTTGTCTCCATTTTTAATCCGAAGAAGGGCGTTCCGGTGATGACTGCGCAACGACTACAAAGATGGTCACTTTTTCTAGGGGCGCACCACTATGAGATTGAATATAAGGGCACGAAACAGCATGGAAATGCTGATGGGCTATCACGCCTGCCACTGCCTACTGCGGAGGAAGCACCAGCAGTGGATCCTGTCGAAATATTCCATTCGACTATAGTTGAATACCTACCGGTAACTAACGCTTGTATCAAAAAGGAAACCCGAAATGACCCGACACTGTCTCGGGTATATGATTTGACGGTGAAGGGATGGCCAGCATATGGCGACTCACTGTTGCCAGCATTCTCGACAAGGAGAGAACAGCTGTCAGTGTGCCGGGGGACCTTGATGTGTGGCTCTCGAGTGGTAATTCCACCCAAGTTAAGGGAGAGAGTGCTCAATGAGCTTCATGAGGGTCATCTGGGAGGGGTAAAAATGAAAAGCCTAGCCAGGGCTTATGTGTGGTGGCCGGGAATCGATAAACAAATCGAGGACCTGACCAAGAGCTGCTCAGGATGCCAGAAAGTCCAAAATGCACCACCACAGGCCCCTCTACACCCATGGGAGTGGCCCTCATCTCCATGGCAACGGGTGCATATTGATTTTGCTGGTCCATTCATGGACTCAATGTTTTTAATAGCCGTGGATGTGCACTCGAAATGGCCTGAGGTCATCAAAATGTCCTCCACCACCACGGAGAAAACTATTGCAGTCCTACGGACCATTTTTGCCAGGAATGGCTTGCCAGAACAGATTTGCTCCGACAACGGACCACAGTTTGTGTCCGAAGAGTTCCGGAGGTTCTTGAAAAAGAATGGGGTAAGGCATTACACATCCGCCCCGTATCATCCAGCCACAAATGGATTGGCTGAGAGGTTCGTACAAACCTTTAAGAAGGCAATAAAGGCTATGTACAATGAGAACATTCCGCTGCAGCGCAAGGTGGACAATTTCCTGTTCGCCTACCGGAATGCGACACATGCAGTCACCAACCAGGCCCCAGCCATGATGTTCTTTAACCGAAGGTTAAGATCTCGCCTGGATTTGCTCAGACCAAACGTACGAAGAGATGTTGAGAGTAAGCAATTCCAGCACATCCATGAGAAGCCAACAAGGAGCTTCAATGTAGGGCAACCAGTCTTGGCCCGCGACTACCGAACAGAAAAATGGCAGCCAGGAACGATATGCACACGGCAGGGCCCACTAATATACACAGTGGACGTTGGGGAGAGCATCGTGAGACGCCATGCTGACCAGATCCTAGAGTCACAGGAACAAGTCAACCCCATGCCTCGCCCATACGTACCTGGTGATGAACCCGACGTACAGGTCGCATCTACCCCAGAAACAGTAGCATCGGAAGCTGATGAACCAACCGACGACAGGGGGCCAGAATCGCCTCCGCACCAAGAGCAAGACACTCGGGAAAGGCACTATCCAGAAAGGATCAGGAAGCCTCCCCAAAGACTGAATATATAAATAGACCATTTTCAGCTAATGTTGCATGTTAAAAGTGTTAATTGTAATTAGTTTGATATTTAATTGTTAAATGAGTGTTATGGTACTGTTAATCTAAAAGGGGAGGAATTGTAATGTATATACCTTTAAGGGGGGAACTATCTTTTACAGCTCATGTATACTGCAGTACCGGCAGTGACCACACCTGTGTATAGCACTGAGTAGTAATCTGTACAGATCAGTTCCAGTGTGAGCCACGTTTAGTAAACACCTGTTGCACCGTTCTCCTGCAGTCTGTGTCTTATTATACACGGACACAACAGGTGTAAAGAGCACAGAGAGCACAATGGGGATGGGGGGAAGAACATGATCCAGGTCTAAGGTGGGTGAGGAGTGAGAGCGAGAACGTAATCCAGATGGTAAGACAGATCATGTTCTTCCAACCTTTACACTCGCACCATGCTCTCTCTCCTCCCCCTAGACCTGGTTGATTTCTCGGAAAGCTCAGTGCGTGTGTGGCAAGTGACATCATTGGACTGAACGAAATCATCATGATACTGTCACTATTCACTTCATACCCAATAAAAACCTGTTAACAATCCGTGACCCACACACAATGTCCCGTCTATAGGGGGTGGGGGGGGGGGAAGGTCAGGAATTTGGGGGGAGAGAGAGAGGGAATCGGAGGGGGGAGAGAGAGAGGAGGGGGAGAGAAAGAGGGAATCGGAGGAGGGAGAGAGAGAGGGATCGGGGGAGAGAGAGAGAGAGAGGGATCGGGGGAGGGAGAGAGAGGGATCGGGGGAGGGAGAGAGAGAGGGATCGGGGGAGGGAGAGAGAGAGGGATCGGGGGAGGGAGAAAGAGAGGGATTGGGGGAGGGAGAGAGAGAGGGATCGGGGGAGGGAGAAAGAGAGGGATTGGGGGAGGGAGAGAGAGAGGGATTGGGGAGGGAGAGAGAGGGGGTCGGGGGAGGGAGAGAGCGAGGGATCGGGGAGGAACTTGGGAAGGGGGAGAAAGTCAGGAACTTGAGGGGAGGGGGGAGGAGATCAGGAACCTGTTGGGGAAGAAAAGTTCAGAAACTTGGGGGTGTGAGGAAGGTTAGGAACTTGTGGGGGGTGCGGCAGGAACTTGTTTGGGGGGTGGGAGAAGGTCTTTACCTACAAAGGTGAGCCTACGTGAGCTCTATTCTGCCTGGAATAGGCAGTCAGAATGGCTCGAATTACACTTTGCAAAGTAACTGGTTATTTAGGCAGGGAGGAGCTAATTACACATTCCAGAGGAACTGCTGGGTATGTCTTGTCCTCCAAAAGGAGAACTCCCCCGCTCTTCTTCGAAATAGTGGCCGTAGGATCTTTTATATCCACCCGAGAGGGCAGACGGGGGCCTCAGTTTAATGTGTTATCCGAAACTGCTTCGACAGTGTGGCACTCCCTCAGTACTGCACTGGGAGTGTCAGAGGTAAAAGAGCAGAGGAAAAACGTTAGACTAATTTAGGAAACGACTCAGGGAAATTCTTCTCTGAGCCCCCCCGCCCCCGCCCCCTGAAGGTGATCAGTCAAGCTCTACAAGGACACAGACTGGATGGCACTACTCCAATGACCCACCTGCCTCAGAGAAGGAGAAACGTTTGACACTTGCAGGAAATTGTCTAGCTCCTATTTTTGAATACTTGTAGTAAGTCCACATTCACCGCACACGCCAGCAATTAATTCCAGAGGTCAGCAACTCTGTGTGAAAATCCTAGCATCGAACCTAGTTCTACGCATTCATAACTTATACAGGTAGACTACCCTTTATCCGAACTTCCGAAAACCGAAACCCTCTAAAAACCGAAGGTTTTTTCGTTCAGCGTAAGCCGTGCGCACAACCCCGACCCCCGCCGACCCCCACCGCCGACCCCCCGCCGACCCCCCACCCTTTCGGATAAGGGATAGTGTATCCTTTATCCGCACTTCCGAAAACCGAAATCCTCTGAAAACCGAAAGGTTTCGTTCAGCGTAAGTCGTGCGCACGACCCCGACCCCCGCCGACCCCCACCCCCGACCCCCGCCGACCCCCACCCCCGCCGAACCCCCGCCGACCCCCACCCCCGCCGACCCCCACCCCGACCCCCCCGCCGACCCCCGACCCCCCCGCCGACCCCCACCCCCGACAAATTTCCCAGTCTTATAAAATACCTTCTGAAATCCGAAATTTTCCGAAAACCGAAACACGGCTTGTCCCGAGGCTTTTGGATAAAGGATAGTCTACCTGTACTTAGGTCCCATGGTTGTGCCTCCCCCTGCCCACCCCCCCTCCGCCCAGCCCCCCAATCCTATCGAGCTCAAATAGCCTATACATTTAGACTGAGCTTTGGGCCAACAGTTTGTTTCATTCCATACACCTAGCACTCAATCAACGCGCCTCAAAGACCATTACACTGGAAAGCGAGATTGAACATTGCATTTCTCAATGAGCATTCTATTGATTTTGAAGATAAGCCTCCATCTGATTGTAAAGGAAAGCATCTGCTTGGCAAAAAATGGTTTGGGTTGCATCAATAAAATATGATCCGCACAAAAACGGACTCAGAGCGGACTGAATGGGACTGGTCTTTGGTATTATTTATTTGGAACCGCAGTACAGCTGTATTTCCCGTCTACCTCATACTGAACCAATTCTGGCCTCTTGCGCATCCCCGATTTTAATCGCCCCACCATCGGCGGCCGTGCCTTCAGCTTGCCTGGGCCCTTAGCTCTGGAATTCCCTCCTTAATCCTCTCTCTCCTCTCTTTCCTCCTTTAAGACACTCCTTAAAAACCTACCTCATTGGCCAAGCTTTTGCTCACCTGTCCCTAATATCTCCTTCTATGGCTCGGTGTCAGATTTTTTTTGATAATCGCGCCTGAAAAGCATCTGGGGACGTTTCACTACGTTAAAAGCGGTATTTAAATACAAGTTGTTGTAACCTGTTAAAATTTGTGTGTCAGCTGTGGCTCAGTGGGTGGCATGCTCACCTCTGAGTCAGAAGGTCGTGGGTTCACAGTCCCACTCCAGGGACTTGAGCACATTAAAGCTAGGCTGACACTCCCAGTGCAGTGCTGAGGGAGTGCTGCACTGTCGGAGGTGCCGTCTTTTGGATGAGACATTAAACCAAGACCCCGTCTGCGCACTTAGGTGGACGTAAGAGATCCCACTGTACTATTTCGAAGAAGAGCAGGGGGAGTTCTCCCTGGTGTCCTGGGCCAATATTCGTCCCTCAACCAACATCACTAAACAATGATTATCTGATGATTATCACGGTGCTGTTTGTGGGAGCTTGCTGTGCGCAAATTGGCTGCTGTGTTTCCTACATTACAACAGCGACTACACTCCAAGGGGGAAAAATTCAGTATCACCCCGTTTGGGGCGCCATTATCGGCCGTGCGCAAAGTTTAGCGCCTGGCGCTAATTATCGCCTCCGACAGCAAACTTAGCTTTTATCACCCCTGGAGGTGATTGGAGCGCTAAATCAGGCGCTTCACACCTGTCTTAAGGCGCAAAGGCCGAGGAGCGAGGCGCTACCTCAGAGCGCTGGTGAAGCAAGGAAGGGCAAATCAAAATAAACCTGCAAAGTGCTGCTCAGTACCCAAAACTCCTTCACACAGCGTTGAATCTCTCCAGAAGTCTCTCTCTCTCTCTCTCTCTCTCAGAATGCGTGATGCAAAAATGTCACCGACAAAAAAAGGCAGGAAGCGGTCGCCTATAAATAGCGCTCCCCTAGTCCCTTTCTGACGGCATAACGCTCCCCTCAACCTGTCGTTGCTAGCGGCAGGCGGTAAGGCAGGGGGCGCCGCTTAATATCCGGTCCGGGGCGCTAACGGGGCCTGACGTCACGATCTGCCGGCGCAGGAGATCGTGGCGGTAGTGTTTAGCGTTGCCGCAAAATGTCTAGTTAATTTGGCGAGCGGCGCAAACATCGCCGCGCCCGGGCGCTAGTTGCTTTGCGCCCCATTAGCGCCCTCTTAAGGCGCTAACGGGAGTTGCAAAACAACTGAATTTTCCCCCCCAAAAGTACAGTAAAGCACTTTGGGACATGCTGAGGTCATGAAACATAGAAGATAGGAGCAGGAGTCGGCCATTCGGCCCCTCGAGCCTGCTCCGCCATTCAATGCGATCATGGCTGATCATCCAAATTCAGTACCCTGTCCCTGCCTTCTCCCCATATCCCTTGATCCCTTTAGCCTCAAGAATAGAAAAGAGAAGACTGAGGGGTAGCCTGATAGAAGTCTAAGATTATGAAGGGGTTCGATAGGGTAGACGTAGAGAAGATGTTTCCACTTGTTGGGGGGGAAGGGAGGGAGGAGTCCAAATCTAGGGGTCCTAAGTACAAGATAGTCACCAATAAATCCAATAGGGAATTCAGGAGAAACTTCTTTACCCAGGGGGTGGTGAGAATGTGGAACTCGCTACCACAGGGAGCGGTTGAGGTGAAAAGCACAGATGTATTTAAGGGGAGGCTGGATAAACACATGCGGGAGAAAGGCGCTGTATTCTTTCCCTAAATCCAGGTGGCAATCAGATTTTCCCAATTCCCCCCTTCCCCAGGTTGGTTCCACTCCTCAACTGAAAGGATAATGGCAAACTTCAATGCTGTTGCTGGGTTTGGCAAATATTTTGCTCCTTTAGTGCCAGCTCTTAGCAGGACTTGTGGACGACAGGTCCAAAAGGCTCCTTAACTGTGTGGAAACTAAAATGAGGCCCACTTAATTGGATCCACAGCCCCAGTTAATGTGATCTTTTCCCCCCACGGGCCCAGCAAATTATTTCCAATGTCAGAAACAAACTTGCAATGTCGATCAACAATGAAAGAAAGGCCTTATAAGAACATAAGAAATAGGAACAGGAGTCGGCCGTTCGGCCCCTCGAGCCTGCTCCGTCATTCAATCAGATCATGGCTGATCTTCGACCTCAATTCCACTTTCCCACCCCCGATCTCCATATCCCTTGATTCCCCAAGAGTCCAAAAATCTATCGATCTCAGCCTTGAATATACTCAACGACTGAGCCTCCACAGCCCTCTGGGGCAGAGAATTCCAAAGATTCACCGCCCTCTGAGTGAAGAAATTCCTCCTCATCTCAGTCTTAAATGGCCGACCTCTTATCCTGAGACTAAGCCCCCTAGTTCTAGACTCTCCAGCCAGGGGGAAACAACTTCTCAGCATCTACCCTGTCAATCCCCCTCAGAATCTTGTATGTTTCAATGAGATCACCCCTCATTCTTCTAAACTCCAGAGAATATCGGCCCATTCTACACAATCGCTCATCATAGGACAACCCTCTCATCCCAGGAATCAATCTAGTGAACCTTCGTTGCACCGCCTCCAAGGCAAGTATATCCCTCCTTAGATAAGGAGACCAAAACTGTGCACTACAGTTTCGGCCCACGCAGCCCCGTCCTGTCAGGCTGCCGTTCAACCATAATAAATAAACCCTCCAATTTGCAGAATTATGCGTCTTAACTCTAGCCGTAGGAAAGCCCTGAGTAACATTACCAATTTAATGACAACTTGTGCTGAAGTATGGATGGACTCAGACCCACTAGATTGAAATTGCCCAAGAACGTTTCACTTGGGACTTTTTACTATCGCCTCGGAATAGACTATTATCCCGTCAGTCTGGGTTGAACTGAAACCCAGACCACAGAAGTGAAAGAACAGTCTGTGAACTGGTTCTCATTTATCACGTTGCTTGTCTGCCATCCAGTACTGGATGAGCCGAAATGTCCTCCATCTAAATATTGGGAAGGCAGAAGCCATTGTCTTCGGTCCCTCACACCGACTCCATCCCTCCCCCTGGCCACTGTCTGAGGCGGAACCAACCTTGGAACCCTATTGGACTCTAAGCTGAGCTCCGAACACATATCTGCGCCACCGATAGGACCGCCTACATCCGCCTCCGTAACATCGCCCGCCTCCACTCCTACGTCGACTCATCTGCTGCTGAAACCCCTCATCCATGCCTCCGTTGTCTCTAGACTTGACTATTGCAATCCTCTCCCGGCCAGCCTCCCGTCTTGCACCCTCCGTAAACTTGAGCTCTGCTACCCATATCTAATGCGGCTCGGTGTCAAATTTAGTTGGATAATCGCTCCTGTGAAGCGTCTTGGGATGTTTAACTGCGTTAAAGGCGCTATATAAATGCAAGTTGTTGTCCCAATAATCTCCTTATGTGGCTCAGTGTCAAATTTATTATGTTAAAGGCGCTATATATATTTTTTATTCGTTTATGGGGTGTGGGCGTCGCTGGCAAGGCCAGCATTTATTTCCCATCCCTAGTTGCCCCTTGAGAAGGTGGTGGTGAGCCGTCTTCTTGAACCGCTGCAGTCCGTGTGGTGAAGGTGCTCCCACAGTGCTGCTAGGGAGGGAGTTACAGGATTTTGACCCAGTGACGATGAAGGAACGGCCGATATATTTCCAAGTCAGGATGGTGTGTGACTTGGAGGGGAACTTGGAGGTGGGGGTGTTCCCGTGCGCCTGCTGCCCTTGTCCTTCGAGGTGGAAGAGGTCGCGGGTTTGGGAGGTGCTGCCGAAGAAGCCTTGGCGAGTTGCTGCAGTGCATCTTGTAGATGGTACACACTGCAGCCACGGTGCGCGGTGGTGGAGGGAGTGAATGTTTAAGGTGGTGGATGGGGTGCCAATCAGGCGGGCTGCTTTGCCCTGGATGGAAGTTGTTGTTGTTGTTGGTCTTGCATCTCATCCAACAATTTCCTCAAATGTTTCAGTCAACCACTCCACTGCAGTACTTGGATCACAGACTGGAATGGATTAACTTAGTAAGACTAGTACCTTAACTAGTCCTCATTAGATTATACCAGTGGCAGTACTTTACCCAACTGCACACATTAATGTTCCAATTAACTCAACATACACACACACGCGTCACCACCATCGCCACGAATGGCATTTACATGAAACTTACTTCTTACTGACCTCAGTAAGAATACTAGCCTTGCCTGGGTCAAAGCTTGCAGCTTCATTTGGTAGAGTGGAACACGAGAAACATGGGGCTGGATTTTCATTGAGGAGGCGGGTAGGAGGCGGGACTACAACTTTCGGGGTTGTAGTCCCGCCTCCATCGAGTTGTGGCCAACCCACATGATTTTGACTTGATTGACCTTGTTGAGCCTGCCCAGCGGGCTCAGCAGGCCAATTAAGGGCCACCTGGCAACAGGTGACATCACAGATTGAAATTTCATCTGTCAAGACCTTTTGACAGATGAAATATCAGCGTTTCACAGCTCTTTGAAGCTGTCAAACACTGACAACCTGTACTACAAGTTAATTCCTTCCTCTCAGGATGAATTAGAGAGCTCCTCGGAACAGAAAGCTGAATGCTGCAATTTTTGACAGCTCACAGCCATTCTGCTTTCTGTGCCGGTGAGATGAGGGACTCCCGAGACCTGAAGGAAGGAAGGCTGTAAAGGTAAGTAAAGGTATGTAAAACTTATTTAAACACTTTACACACACCAAACACACTTACCTCTTCACTCATGCACCCATCACTCACCTGAACACCGGACATCTCGACCCCAGCAAGCCCTTCAGCCCGACGGCCCACCTCGCTAACTTGGCGTGGTTTGGAGCCGTCGGGAATCCCACACTTCAACATTAAAAATAGGGATTAGGCTAAATACCAGTACAATAAAACATGGCCAGTGGTGTACATGGTCTCACTCAGCACATGCAGGTACACGAATCACTGGGCTCTGGGTGATTGGTCAATCAGCAGTGTGAAACACTAGGCTGAAAGCCCATCGAGGAAGTCCCTGTAAATCACTAAATACCTCGAGCAATTTCTTGGCAGGCTGACACAGTGCTGTAGTGTGGATGTGGCTGTTCACCTTTAATTGCCCACTGTCCCTTGGATATTCCCTTCTGACCCAGCACAAATGGTCCACACGCGTAGCGCCTTCACACCCACAGTGCTGAGTTGGTGTCAGAAGTACAGCTTGTGAAGAAACTGCTGGAGCGGTGAGCGCAGCAGTGCAGCTGTACACCTGTTAATTGGCACTAATCCCCTTTGAAGCTGGCATGGAGGCGGGTTGGGGGCGGGATGGGTTCATGCCCCCCCCCCTGATTTTGGGATTTTAACACCCCACATGCCTCCAATCCCGCCTCCACGGCCCAATGAAAATCCAGCCCTTTGTGCGCAAACTAACAGGTAACAGCTAATGGACTGGTGGCTATACCTCAGCTTATAATGTGTCTAAAGTATGCCCAGTCATCGGGACGGAAGTTACTATTGACAGTTGAACACTTAATGCATTCATATGAGATTCTTCAGCCCATTACTTTAATGGATGTAACAACAGAAAATGCTGGAAACACTCAGCAGGCCAGGCAGCATCCGTGTAGAGAGAAACAGAGTTAACGTTTCAGGTCTGGGACCTTTCGTCAGAACTGGAAAAAGTTCGGAATGTAACAGGTTTTAAGCAGGTGTAGAGGCAGAGAAAGGGGTGGGGGGCGGAGGGGAAGAAGGAATAAAAGGGACGGTCTGTGCCAGAGTGGAAGGCAGGAGAGATTAAATGTTGCAAATGGGGAAGACAGAATCATCAAAAGCTGCCACCTGAAAAAAATGGGGGCAGGGGTTATAGACTGAAATTGTTGAACTCGATGTTGAGTCCAGAAGGCTGTAAAGTGCCTAATCGAAAGATGAGGTGCTGTTCCTCGAGCTTACGTTGAGCTTCATTGGAACAGTGCAAGAGGCTGACGACAGAGAGGTCAGAGTGGGAGTGGAGTGGAGAATTAAAGCGACAGGCGACCGGAAGTTCGGGGTCACCCTTACGGACTGAATGGAGGTGTTCCGCAAAGCGGTCACCCAATCTGCGTTTGGTCTCCCCAATGTAGAGGAGACCGCATCGTGAGCAGCGAATGACTTTAATGGAGGTGTTAGTTCATTCCGTTTAAATGGGTTCAATATTAAGCATTTATCCACTATTATCTCCAAAAGTGTCCAGTCTTCCTAATTTCAGCTATTGGTCTTTGAACTCCGTAGCTTTTGAGTCTGGCTACATCTAGTCCTGGGACTTTCTCCTTAATGGCTGGTTCTCTCAGTCCGTGATCACCTATTGGGCTTTTCCCCTTCTCACAGAGAAATTCCATCAACCTCCTTAACACTGACTGAAAAATGGCTTCAACAAAGAGTCCCTGCCACTGTGAGTAATATGTAGGTGACATATCAGACAGGATCCCTACATGCACACTGTGTGCATGCTGTGTTTTTTTTTAAACTGGGACTTTAAAGGGTAAATAAATATGAGGCCCTAACCTGGCATCATCAACCTAAAAACTCCCAATGTGTTGGAACAGAGTGCCTATTGACACCACTGTGCCAGCCAATGAGTTGGAGGCAGGGCGGGACACACAGCAACTGCCTATTTTACAGCAGAGTCTATTAAAACAATGTACTTAAGCAAACAGTCTACAGAGTCTATTTAAACAGCACACTGCAGCAAACAGTCTACAGAGTCTATTAAAACAATCCACTACCGCAAAAAGTCTACAGAGTCTATTTAAACTGCACACTGCAGCAAACAGTCTACAGGATCTATTTAAACAGCACACTACAGCAAACAGTTTTTAGAGTCTATTTAAAAAGAGTCTCAAATGAACTACAGCAAAAAGAGCTCATGACTGAAACTACAGCAAAGTCTCCCGATAAGAGCAGTGCTATTTCTCCAGCAAAATGCTGTGAGTGGAGAATAGTTGCACAATACAAATGGTGTGCGTAAAATCAATCCTGGTTGCTTACAGCAGGTAAGGTACCTACGGCAAGCCCCTCCCAGACTCACGAGGTTATTCCTCTGCTTAACTCCTGTTTGGACATCTTGCACTTTCTCCCAGACAGTTTGTTTATCATAAGGCTCCTTACTCGACCTCTTATCAGGCCTAGCTACACCTACATGTGTGCCTGTTTCTGCACTGTGCCCTTGCAAACGACCTCAGCTCTTTGTGCAACTCCTTATCTGACATGATTGATTTCTTCTGTGCCATCAGCTTATCCTGGCTGCTGAGCTCAGCAAACCCATTTCTTTTTATAAAACCATTATTTCTTTTACAATTCGCGATTTCTTCCAATTCAGGATTTCTTACAGCAGTGAGGCAGCCGCCCGTTGGCTCCACGCAGGTGAGGTGCCCTCCCACTGACCCGCCCCCCGCAGACGTCGGCCGGGGCTCCTGGTTGAAGGTCTTGGTGTTGCTACCTGTGCATTCTCCAGGGGCCGCAATACTTTCACTGGAGCGACTGAAATCGGGGTTGCTAAAGAGGCCAGAATTGGAGGAGCGCAGAGATCTCGGAGAGTTGAGGGGCTGGAGGAGATTACAGAGGCAGGGAGGGGGGGTGGGTGGTGAGGCCGTGCTGGGATTTGAAAACCAGGATGAGAATTTTAAAATTGAAGCATTGCTTAACCCGGAGCCAATGCCGGTCAGCGAGCACAGTGGGTGAGGGGTGAACGGGACTTGGTGCGACTTAGGATAAGGGCAGCCGAGTTTTGGATGACCTCAGGTTTACGGAGGATAGAACGTGGGAGGCTGGCCAGGAGTGCATGGGAATAGTCAGGTCTAGAGGTAACAAAGGCACGGAACATAATAAATCGACAGTAGAACATTCAAAATGTTGCTGAGGCTGTGTTTAAAATTCATTTCAGCAAAATCAAAATATATTAAAAGGCAACAGAAACCCATGTGGTTAATTAGGGAGCCAACACTGTAGCTATTGAAATAAATTATATAACTCCCTGGGCTAAGGTTTAAACCCTTCAGGATTGTCCTGGAGTCTGCAGGAATTAAAGATTAATCTTCAGGACAGTGCCGTGAGCAACCCTGGGAGAAACAATGATAAGTTATTTTTTTTTAATGTAATTTTCTTTGAACAATTTCCGTCTATGAGTTATTAAAATATTGGAGGCGGGGAAAAGTTTGATTGACAGCCAATAATCATCCAATCGGGTAACGGAGAGTCCGTCGGCTTTTCTGATTGCCCGTGGGAAGGGGATGCGCCGCAAGGTTTGGGCATGTCAGGTGACCAATGGCGGTTGTGGGGGCGGAGGAGGCTGGACGTCATGTGATGAAACCTTCCGGGGGTGCGGCCAACCAGAGTTGGGGGACCCTACCCTAGATTGGCCGGATTGAGGTCAAAGGATGGTCAAAAGAAAGAATGAATGTAATTATTGGTTGCTGTTATAGACTCTCCTGGACGTGCTCTTGGGATCGGAGAATGTTATTCCTGGCGAGATTCTGTTGCCCAGGCATTGACTGTGAAAGGAGGAGAGGAGTGCATTGGGCTGATCCCAGAACTGGGCCCTCTTGAGAAGGAGCAGCGATCGCAAGGGGTGCTGGTCTGGAGATTGCGGGGCCTTCACTGCCTGATGTTCCATCCAAGTATTGGAGTGTTTCTTGAGGTGGCGCAGAATTGCTTCCTTACTCAGTTTGTCAGGTGTTCAGAGAGAATTAGGTGTCCTAGTCCAAGAGAGTTAACATGCAGGTACAGCAAGCAATTAGGAAGGCAAATGGCATGTTGGCCTTTATTGCTAGAGGGTTGGAGTATAAGAGTAAGGAAGTCTTGCTACAATTGTACCACACCTGGAGTACTGGGCACAGTTTTGGTCTCCTTATGCAAGGAAGGATATACTTGCCTTAGCGGCGGTGCAACGAAGGTTCACTAGACTGAATCCTGGGATGAAAGGGTTGTCCTGTGAGGAGAGATTGAGCCGATGCTCTCTGGCGTTTAGAAGAATGAGAGGTGATCTCATCGAAACATATAAGATTCTGAGGGGGATTGACAGGGTAGATGCTGAGAGGTTGTTTCCCCTGGCTGGAGAGTCTAGAACTAGGGGGCATAGTCTCAAGATAAGGGGTTGGCCATTTAGGACTGAGATGAGGAGGAATTTCTTCACTCAGAGGGCGGTGAATCTTTGGAATTCTCTACCCCAGAGGGCTGTGGATGCTCAGTCGTTGAGTATATTAAAGGCTGAGATCGATAGATTTTTAGACACTAAGAGAATCAAGGGACATGGCGATCAGGCAGGAAAGTGGAGATGAGGTCGAAGATCAGCCATGATCTTATTGAATGGCAGAGTAGCCTCGAGGGGCTGAATGGCCGACTCCTGCTCCTAATTCTTATGTTCTTATGTCAAACAGCCAATGCAGTCCGAGGCTATTCGGGATCAAATCTTCGGTCGTGGTCCAGGTATGGTTCATCAGGCAGATGTACACATTCAGTGAACATGATATATCATTAGAATGAGAAAGCTCAGGTGGAGTATAGAAAAGAGACAATGACACAAAACTGGGACTTTAAAAGAGCATACTTCAATGAAATGCAAAGAAAAAGTTAATTGGAACGCAATAATAATTGGGAGATTCACAGTGGAACAGTGGAAATGTTGCTGAAGCTACACTTGCAATTCATTCTAAACTAAATCAAAACACATTAAAGGGTAATGGACACTAATGTGGCTGTGTAAGGATGTAAAGAGTAGTATTTGAGATAAGATAAAGACTGTTGCACCACACAAGGAATCGAATAGGCAGCTGAATTATATCGGCCGTTCCTTCATCGTCGCTGGGTCAAAGTCCTGGAACTCCCTCCCTAACAGCGCTGTGGGAGCACCTTCACCACACGGACTGCAGCAGTTCAAGAAGGCGGCTCACCGCCACCTTCTCAAGGGCAACTAGGGATGGGCAATAAATACTGGTCTTGCCAGCGACGCTCACATCCCATGAATGAATTTTTAAAAATTGGGAAATGATAAAGACACACAAAAGGGTGTAAAAAAGAGTTATTAAGAAAGTCAAGAGAATCATGAGAACATGAAGGTAGTTAAGTGAATCAAGGGATATGGGGATAGTGCAGGAAAGTGGAGTTGAGGTTGAAGATCAGCCATGATCTTATTCAATGACGGAGCAGGCTCGATGGGCCGAATGGCCGCCTCCTGCTCCTGATTCTTCTGTTCTTCCATGATCCAGTGCAATCGGGCAGCGTAATAGTATGTAATCGATTTTTTTTTCTTTCCTTAAAAAGTATTGCTTGACGTGTTTAACCGGGGGCAGTTTTATTAATACAGCTGAAAATTAATTAATCACCAAAAATAAGCATTTAATAAGGATGCCCAGCAATGTTCCCTATAATTTTTTTTGGGTGCGCTGCCCCTTTAAGGGGCTGTTCGGCTGTGCAGCTTACAGGGAACGTTGGAGTCCAGTCCTCCACCTGTGAGTAACCTGATTTAAACATCACTGAAAATAATTTAAGGAATACTACACTGAACCATTTACAGTAATAGTTTCATTGGTGCACGGTTGTCGGTTTCTTAGTAAATTAAATGTTTTTAACCTGAATATCCTTTTAAAACGGCCCGCCTGTTGCCTGTGCGCCTAAGGACACGAGCGCAAGCTGAAGAGCCGTCCCGAACCAGCGCGATCGGTGGAATCTCGCAATCTCGACCTGGCCACTTTTGTGGGCGGGGCCTGATTGCAAGGCGAATTGAATCTCGAAGCTGCGTAATAGATCGCGGAAAAACACGAAGGTAAGTGGCTTTGGGCGTCACGCACTTACGGTTGAAATTCCCCGATCTCCAGCACTGGCTCGGCCGACCTGCGCCGGGATCTGGGCGCAGAACTAGCGGAGACCAAACGGAAACTCTTGCCCATGCCACAGTTCCCGCGGTGTGAAGCTGCAGCCATGGAATGCAACCAAGGTGCGGGCTTGCATGAGCAGCACAAATCCAAGGGCTCGTATTCACAGAAATCACAGAAATCACAGAAACCCCACAGTGCAGATAGAGGCCATTTCGGCCCATCGAGCCTGCACTAACACATATCCCACCCGATCCCCGTAACCCCACATATTTAATCCCCCTAACACTAAGGGTCAATTTATCATAGCCAATCAACCTAACCCGCACATCTTTGGACTGTGGGAGGAAACCGGAGCACCCGGAGGAAACCCACGCAAACACGGGGAGAATGTGCAAACTCCACACAGACAGTCACCCGAGGCCGGATTCGAACCCGGGTCCCTGGCGCTGTGAGGCAACAGTGCTAACCACTATGCCACCGTGCTGCCCGTATTGTTGCTGCATTAATCCACAGGTCAGGGCCAAGCAGGAGTACAGCGTAGAAGAATATTATTGGCCTTGAGAGGGTTACAGAAAGAACAGAAAAGATGACACCTTGAGACGAGTAATTTAAATTACGAAGAAAAATTAAGGAAGTTGGTATAGTTTTCATTGCAAAAGAGGAGAATGTGATACAATCATATTTTAATTCTCTACCCCGGAGAGCTGTGGATGCTGAGTCGTTGAGTATATTCAAGGCTGAGATCGATAGATTTTTTGGACTCTAGGGGGATCAAGGGATATGGGTATCGGGCGGGAAAGTGGAGTTGAGGTCGATGATCAGCCATGATCTTATTGAATGGCGGAGCAGGCTCGAGGGGCCGAATGGCCGACTCCTGCTCCTATTTCTTATGCTACGCTCAATCTAATTGAAGATTATGAAGGGATTTGTCCGGGGGGTGCGGAGGGAGACATAAACTAAAAATGAGAAGATTAGGAGCGAGACGGGAAATTAGGCAAAAGGTTTTCTCACCCATTTGAAGCAAATAATAGAACATGTTTTATTTTGAGACAAGAGATTAAGGAACACGGTGACAAGCTGGGGCTGATCTATCAAAAAGAGAGAGCTGGTTTGGGGCTATTGATCTTTTACATTCCTATTACATTGTTTATGTCCTTATGTCTGGCTGAGCTGTGGCTATATCATCTGCGGCATGTAACCCGTCTGGGTTAAACAATGTAGATTATAATAATACTGGCGCGGGCTTCACAAATAGAGGCACAGAGTACAAAAGCAAGGAAGTTATGATGAACCTTTATAAAACACTGGTTCGTCCTCAACTGGAGTATTGTGTCCAATTCTGGGCACCGCACTTTAGGAAGGATGTGAAGGCCTTAGAGCGGGTGCAGAAAAGATTTACGAGAATGATTCCAGGGATGAGGGACTTCAGTTACGTGGATAGACTGGAGAAGCTGGGGTTGTTCTCTTTAGAGCAGAGAAGATTGAGAGGAGATTTGATAGAGGTGTTCAAAATCATGAGGGGTCTAGACAGTGTAGATAGAAACTGTTCCCATTGGCAGAAGGGTCGAGAACCAGAGGACACAGATTTAAGGTGATTGACAGAAGAACCAAAGGCGACATGAGGAAAAACCTTTTTACGCAGCGAGTGGTTAGGATCTGGAATGCACTGCCTGAGAGGGTGCTGGAGGCAGATCCAATCATGGCTTTCAAAAGGGAATTGGATGAGTACCTGAGGGGAAAAAAATTTGCAGGGCTATGGGGAAAGGGTGGGGGAGTTGAAGTAGCTGAAGCGCTCTCGCAGAGAGCCGGCACGGGCTCGACAGGCTGAATGGCCTCCTTCCGTGCTGTAACCATTCTAGGATTTATGTTCAATTAACTTTGAGAGCTGGGGCAAGTTTCAGTTATCTTTTCTTAGTAGATTTAGTTGTGTGGTTACTTACATTTCTTAAGAGATTAAATAATTTAAGCAAAAGAAAGAGATGCACTTATATAGCACCTTTCACGACCACCAGACGTCTCAAAGCGCTTTACAGTCAATGAAGTACTTTTGAAGTGTAGTTACTGCTGTAATGTGGGAAACGCAGCAGCCAATTTGCGCACAGCAAGCTCCCACAAACAACACATGTGATAATGGCCAGATCATCTGTTTTTGTTATGTTGGTTGAGAGATAAATATTGGCCCCAGGACACTGGGGAGAACTCCCCTGCTCTTCTTCGAAGTAGGGGCTGCGGGATCTTCTACATCCACCTAAGAGGGTAGACGCGGCCTCGGTTTAACGTCCCATCTGAAAAACAGCCCCTCCGACAGTGCAGCACTCCCTCAGCACTGCACTGGAGTGTCAGCCAAGATCATGTGCTCAAGTCCCATGGAGTGAGACTTGAATCCACAACCTTCTGATTTACAGAGGTGAGTGTGCTGCTCACTGAGCCATGGCTGATTTAAGGATAATACATGACGATGCAAATCATGCACGATCATTTGGAACCAACGGGATCAATTGGCCCACGTCCTTTTCCTGTTTCATGTGCTTGCGATTTGGCTGCAGGTTTCCCAGCACATGTTTGAGGGGGAAATCAGATTACTGATGGGGTGGGGGGGGGGTGGGTGGGGAAAGCTTATTAAGGTTTAGCTGAGGCGTGGGATATGACGGAGCTTTAAGCTAATTGCTCCGCAGATATTTGCTCATTTCGACTCATCTGGATTGCGTCTGACAGGTCCAATCAAATTAAAAACAATCGCCTTATGGATCATAAGAAAATGGATTTACTTGTTTCACATGCCTTGCATTACAAAACTGTTCGTGTCTGACTCGCTGTTTGTTTTCTTTTACTCAAGACTCACGTAACTTTCTCTTTATTAAGGGATTTGCTCAGCAAATGATACCGGGTGAATATAACATTCCATCTTTGATGAGGCAGTAGAGAGCAGATTGTCTCAACGGTTCTTAATAAGTTTAAGCAGGATCAAGGCGGAAATCTTGGGGCTTGAGTTTTTTCTCCATCCAACTGAAACCATTTATTTTCAAACAGAAATGTCACAGAAAATATCATCCCTGTTCTACAAATTAATATGTGCCAGTCAGGAGTGTGATGGAATACTCTCCACTTGCCTGGATGAGTGCAGTTCCAACAATACTCAAGAAGCTCGACACCATCCAGGACAAAGCAGCCGGCTTGATTGGCACCCCATCCATCAACATTCACTCCCTCCACCACCGGCGCACCGTGGCTACAGTGTGTACCATCTACAAGATGCACTGCAGCAACTCGCCAAGGCTTCTTCGGCAGCACCTCCCAAACCCGCGACCTCTTCCACCTAGAAGGACAAGGGCAGCAGGCGCATGGGAACACCACCACCTCCAAGTTCCCCTTCAAGTCACACACCATCCTGACTTAGATGTATATCACCGATCCTTCATCGTCATTGGGTCAAAATCCTGGAACTCCCTCCCTAACAGCACTGTGGGAGTACCTTCACCACACGGACTGCAGCGGTTCAAGAAGGAGGATCACTTTCACCTTCTCAAGGGCAACTAGGGATGGGCGATAAATGCTGGCTTTGCCAGCGACGCCCACATCCCATAAATGAATAAAGTACAAGAGCTGGGGAGTACTCAATTTTAAAATTCTCATCCTTGTTTTCTAATCCCTCCATGGCCTCGCTCCTCCCTACCTCTGTAACCTCCTCCAGCCCCACAACCCTCCGAGATCTCTGCGCTCCTCCAATTCTGGCGTCTTGCGCATCCCCGATTTTCATCGCTCCACCATTGGCAGCTGTGCCTTCAGCTGCCTGGGTCCTAAGCTCTGGAATTCCCTCCCTAAACCTCTCCACCTCTCTCTTTCCTCCTTTAAGACGCTCCTTAAAACCTACCTCACCTCGGCCCTCACCGCGCAGTTATCAGCTCGCACTCAATGACCCCTGTAAGCTGCGCAGCCGCGCGGCGCTCTGCAGCTCCTGCGCAGCCGGCTCACCGGCTTTTAAATAGGAAAAAAAACTGCGCATGCGCGCCTTTTTGAATGGGCCGCGCAGCCCCTTAAAGGGGCAACGCACCCACAAAAAAAAACATAAAGGGAACATTGCTCGCACTTCCTGCAAGTTACAGGGCAAAGAATTTTCAAGCTGAAGGGTGCCGGATAAAGGCTAACTAACGGAGCACGTTGTGGGAAGCCCAAGATTTGGCCCAATGTGCCCTGTTACTGCGTGGAAGCTATACGTTGTTGAATGGTTTGAATTCTTCTTTTTTGTAGTCACACCCCCATCCACATCAATGGGGCAGAGGTGGAAAGGGTGGCCAGCTTTAAGTTCCTCGGAGTCCACATCACGGAAGACCTCTCCTGGTCCCTCAACACCTCCTCTCTGGTGAAGAAGGCCCAGCAGCGCCTATATTTCTTGAGGAGGCTGAAGGGATGTAATCTGTCACCCCCGATCCTCTCTAACTTCTACCGCTGCACTATAGAGAGCATCCTGACAAACTGTATCACGGTATGGTACGGCAGCTGTAGCTCCCATGACCGGAAAGCCCTGCAGCGGGTAGTCAAAACTGCCCAACGCATTACCGGCACCCGGCTACCGACCATAGAACATATATATCAGAAACGCTGCCTACGGAGGGCACGGTCCATCATCAAAGACCCTACCCACCCCAGCCACAGTCTGTTCGCCCTCCTACCATCTGGAAGACGCTACAGATGCATTCGCACCCGTACGACCAGATTTAGGAACAGCTTCTTTCCCAGGGCTGTCATCCTACTGAACTCCACAAATAAACACTAAAGCCTGCACATCTGCCGATGCACTTTATTATGGTCATATTTATGCTAATATATATGTACAAATGTATGTTGAAATGTTTAAGTGTCCTAATCCAAATTGTACACTCTCGGGAGCCGCAAGCCTACATTTCGTTGTACTGCACTTGTGCACTAACAATGACAATAAAAGTTGATTTGATTTGATTTGATTTGATTGTGACAAGCCCCAGTAAAATCTGATTATAATCCAAGTCTATGTTACGGATTGAACACTCACAGCAGGGGTGATCAACCTGTAAGCTCTGAGCTACGTTCACGTCTGTTCTGGCTGGCGATTGGCTCATTGTATCTACCCACTCATTCAACTGCTGTGTGACAGATGTTGAATACATAAAGGACGGGATTAACATAAAGGACGTGGTCAGCCACAATGAAAGAGGCTCGAGGAACAGCAGCTCATCTTCCGATTAGGCACTTTACAGCCTTCCGGACTCAATATCGAGTTCAACAACTTCGGATCATAACCTCGGCCCCTATTATATTTTTATATTTTTTATCCACACTTTTGGTTTGTGCCTTTTCCTTTTTTCTCTCTCCCACACGGCAGCTGTCTCTCACTCTGCCAGCGTATTTCACACTTCATCTAGAGCCATTGTTTGTTTCTTTACCTGTCCTATTACTATCTCGTCTCACCTTGAATATCTCTTAATGTCTCTTCTTTCATCCCCTCCCCCATTTCCCAGCCCCCAAACTGCCTTTTGTTTCATTTCCTGCCTTTTTTCTCAGTCCTGACGAAGGGTTTCGACCCGAAACGTTAACTCTATTTCCCTCTCCACGGATGTTGCCTGGCCTGCTGAGTTTTTCCAGCATTTTCTGTTGGTATTATGAAAGAGGCAGTCTTCTTTCCATTATAGGCTGATTAACAAGAGGAAGAAAGACACGATGAGGGGAGGAGAGCGGGATAAGAGAGAGGTTATGAGTTTTCTTCATTTAATATTCTTTTAGTGCTAAGTGAAGGTTTAAAAGCGAACGCCTCAATTTTAAAATCTTCATCCTTGTTTTCAAATCCCTCCATGGCCTCGCCCCTCCCTATCTCTGTAACCTCCTTCAGCCCCACAAGCCTTCGCGATCTCTGCGCTCCTCCAATTCTGATCTCTTGCGCGTCCTCGATTTTAAATCGCTCCACCATTGGTGGCCGTGCTTTCAGCCGCCTAGGCCCTGAGCTCTGGAATTCCCTCCCTAAACCTCTCCGCCTCTCTAACTCTCTCTGCTACTTTAAGATGGTCCTCAAAACCTACCTCTTTGACCAAGCTTTTGTTAATCTGTCCTGATATCTCCCTCTGTGTCAAAAATGCTTTTATTGATATCGTTTTTGTTAAGCACCTTGGAATGTTTTGCTACGTTATATGTGCAATAAGTTGTTGTTGTATTTGAGATTTTTAAGTTTCTTCATAATGTCTTTCGGATGAGACATTAAACCAAGGTCCCGTCTGCTCTCTCAGGTGGATGTAAAAGAAGAGCAGGGGAGTTCTCCCCGGTGTCCTGGGGCTAATATTTATCCCTCAACCAACATCACTAAAACAGATTATCTGGTCATTTTCACATTGCGGTTTGTGGGAGCTTGCTGTGCGCAAATTGGCTGCCGCGTTTCCTACATTACAACAGTGACTACACTTCAAAAAGTACTTCATTGGCTGTGAAATGCTTTGGGACGCCCCGAGGTCGTGAAAGGCGCTACAGAAATGCAAAATAAAAACAGAAAATGCTGGAGATACTCAGCAGGTCAGGCAGCATCTGTGAAGAGAGAAACAGAGTCAATGTTTCAGGTCGATGACCTGTAATGTTAACTCTGCTTCTCTCTTCACAGATGCTGCCTGACCTGCTGAGTGTCTCCAGCGTTTTCTGTTTTTATTTCAGTTTTCCAGCATCTGCAGTATTGTCTTTTTGCAGAAATGCAAATCTTTCTTTTACAATTTACTGTTGATTTTATGAGATGTAGAATGAACTCTGTCTTTGATTTCGTATTAATTGTTTGATTGTTAGGTGCCTGCCCATTTTCAGCCAGGTGATATAAATGCCCTCTGCCCTTATAAAGCTGAATGTCTTTATTATATATGCAAACCTTACGTAAATTGACAAGATTTTATTTTAAAAGATTAAAAATCTATCATCACCTTAAACATTCACTCCCTCCACCACCGGCGTACCGTGGCTGCAGTGTGCACCATCTACAAGATGCACTGCAGCAACTCGCCAAGGCTTCTTCGGCAGCACCTCCCAAACCCGTGACCTCTACCACCTAGAAGGACAAGGGCAGCAGGCGCATGGGAACACCGCCACCTCCAAGTTCCCCTCCAAGTCACACACCATCCTGACTTGGAAATATATCGTCGTTCCTTCATCGTCGCTGGGTCAAAATCCTGGAACTCCCTCCCTAACAGCACTGTGGGAGCACCTTCACCACACGGACTGCAGCGGTTCAAGAAGGCGGCTCACCACCACCTTCTCGAGGGCAACTAGGGATGGGCAATAAATGCCGGGCTTGCCAGCGACGCCCACATCCCGTGAATGAAAAAAAGAAATAAAAGAATGTTTTAAAATTAACTATAATACACCACTTTTAATATAAAATTAGACTGGGCTTAACGAGTATCAGGTTTACTTCCGAGTCAGAAGCTTATCATCTCAAGCCTCACTCCAGCAAAAAAAGAAAGAACTTGTATTTCTACAGCACCTTTCCCGACCTCAGGACTTCCCAAAGCGCTTTACAGACAATGAAGAGCTATTTTGAAGTGTAGTCACTGTTGTAATGTAGGAAACACAGCAGCCAATTTGCGCACAGCAAGCTCCCACACACAGCAATGTGATAATGACCAGACCATCTGTTTTTTTAGTGATATTGGTTGGGGGATAAATAATGGTCCCAGGACACCGGGGAGAACTCCCCTGCTCTTCTTCCAATAGTGTTGTGGGATCTCGTGTCCACCTGAGAGGGCCGACGGGGCCATTGGTTTAATGTCTCATCCGAAAGGCGGCACCTCCGACAGTGCAGAGCTCCCTCAGTATTGCCCCTCCGACAGTGCGGCGTTCCCTCAGTACTGGCCCTCCGACAGTGCGGCGCTCCCTCAGTACTGTTCCTCCGACAGTGCAGGGCTCCCTCAGTACTGCCCCCCGACAGTGCTGCTCTCCCTCGGTACTGCCCCTCCGACAGTGCGGCGCTCCCTCAGTACTGCCCCTCCGACAGTGCGGTGCTCCCTCAGTACTGCCCCCCGACAGTGCGGCACTCCCTCAGTACTGTTCCTCCGACAGTGCAGGGCTCCCTCAGTACTGCCCCCCGACAGTGCGGCACTCCCTCAGTACTGCCCCTCCAACAGTGCAGCGCTCCCTCAGCGCTGGCACCGCGAGTGCTGGCCTGGATTATGGGCCTGGAGTCTCTGGCGTGTGTGGGACCTGAACACATAATCCAGACTGACACCAGTACAATACTGAGGGAGTGCGGCATCGGTTGGGATGTTAACTGAGGCACTGTCTGTCTGCTCGCATGGTCATAAAATATCTTGATCTTGATGCTAGGTTTTGGGAGGCGCCAAGGGTGGGTTCCCGGTCAACACGATGCATTTAAGGGGAAGTCACATAAGCACACGAGGGAGAAAGGAATAGAAGGGTCTGCTGATGGGGGGAGATGAAGAGTGGTGGGCGGAGGCTGGTGTGGAGCATAAACACCGGCACGGACCAGTTGGGCTGAATGGCCTGTTTCTGCGCTGTAAATTTTATGTAACATTCTTCCATCAATGAATATTACCTAAAAAAAAAACTGAATAATAGATCCTTCATCTCATTTGCTGATTGTGGGATCTTGCTGTGCGTGATTGGCTATCACATTTTCCCACATAATAACAGTGATTTCATTCATTGCTTTTAGATGTACTGAGGTGCTAAATAAATGCTGGGAGGAAGGCATGCCCCCTGACATGAGCCTTGTCAGTCATGTGGAAATGACTTATGAAATAATACTGGGCGGCCTGCTGGTGGCGCTGTCCAGGGAGAGTATAAATACTCGGGCATGGGCCCAGCTTGCTCAGGACATTCTTTAACAGGAACTAGTGAAGGACACAACTAGATCTCCATGTTGAAAAACAGTTGATTAAAGCCTTGTTTAACACTCAGGCCAAGTGCCTCGTAGTATAGCAACTTTAACGTAGTGATACATCCCAAGAGAGAGGCTTAGGGAGGGAATTCCAGAGCTTAGGGACTCGGCAGCTGAAGGCACAGCCGCCAACGATGGAGTGCTTAAAGTCGGGCAAGATGCGCAAGAGGCCAGAATTGGAGGAGCGCAGACATCTCAGCTGCAGTGTGGGGCTGGAGGAGGTTGCATAGATAGCGAGGGGCAAGGGCCATGCAGTGATTTGAAAACAAGGATGAGAATTTTAAAATCGAGGTGTTGCTTAACCAGGAGTAAATGTAAGTCAGCGAACACAGGGGTGATGATTTACAGAGGAGGTGATGAATTACAAAGGAGTTTCCCTGCTGTCTGCCACAGGGAAAGTCATCGCAAGAATCCTCCTCAATCACCTTCTCCCAGTGGCTGAAGAGCTCCTCCCAGAGTCGCAATGCGGATTCCGCCCATTAAGGGGCACAATGGACATGATCTTCACCGCGCGTCAATTACAAGAGAAATGCAGGGAACAGCACCAACCGCATTGTACATGGCCTTCTTTGACCTCACAAAGGCCTTTGACACTGTCAACCATGAGGGATTATGGAATGTCCTCCTCAAATTCGGCTGCCCTCAAAAGTTTGTCACCATCCTCCGCCTGCTTCATGACAACATGCAAGCCGTGATCCTGACCAACGGTTCCACCACAAACCCAATTCAGGTACGGACCGGGGTCAAGCAAGGCTGTGTCATCGCACCAACGCACTTCTCGATCTTCCTTGCTGCAATGCTCCATCTCACCCGCAGTAAGCTCCCCGCTGGAGTGGAGCTAATTTACAGAACAAACAGAAAACTGTTCAACCTCCGTCGCCTCCAGTCCAGATCCAAGGTCGTCCCATCCACTGTCATTGAATTACAGTATGCAGACGACGCTTGCGTCTGCGCTCACTTGGAGGTCGAACTCCAAATCATTGTCAACACCTTCATCGAAACGTACGAGAGCATGGGCCTTACACTAAACATCTGTAAGACAAAGGTCCTCTACCAACCTGCCCCAGCCACACAATACTGCTCCCCGATTATCAAAATCCATGACAAGGCCTTGGACAACGTGGCCCACTTTCCATATCTCGGGAGCCTACTATCAACAAGGGCAGATGTTGATGACGAAGTCCAACACCGCCTTCAGTGTACCAGTGCAGCCTTCGGTCGCCTGAGGAAGAGAGTGTTTGAAGACCAGGACCTCAAACCTGGCACCAAGCTCATGGTCTACAGAGCAGTAGTGATACCTGCCCTACTGTATGCCTCAGAGACATGGACCATGTACAGCAGGCACCTCAAAGCACTGGAGAGGTACCACCAATGCTGCCTCCGCAGGATCCTGCAAATCCATTGGCAGGCTAGGTGCACCAACATCAGTGTTCTCGCTCAGGCCAACATCCCCAGCATCGAAGTTTTGACCATGATCAGCTCCGATGGATGGGTCACATTGTCCGCATGCCCGATACGAGACTCATAGAAACATAGAAGATAGGAGCAGGAGTAGGCCATTCGGCCCCTCGAGCCTGCTCCGCCATTCAATGCGATCATGGCTGATCATCCAAATTCAGTACCCTGTCCCTGCTTTCTCCCCATATCCCTTGATCCCTTTAGCCTTAAGAAATATATCTAACTCCTTCTTGAATATATTTAATTAATTGGCCTCAACTGTCTTCTGTGGTAGAGAAATCCACAGGTTCACCACTCTCTGGGTGAAGAAATTCCTCCTCATCTCAGTCCTAAATGGCTTACCCCTTATCCTTAGACTGTGACCCCTGGTTCTGGACTCCCCGGCCATCGGGAACAGCCTTCCTGCCTCTAGTCTGTCTAGTCCTGTTAGAATTTTATAAGTTTCAATGAGATCCCCTCTCATTCTTCTAAACTCCAGTGAATATAAGCCTAATCGGCCCAATCTCTCTTCATACATCATTCCTGACATCCCAGGTATCAGTCTGGTGAATCTTCGCTGCACTCCCTCCATGGCAAGAACATCCTTCCTCATATAAGGTGACCAAAACTGCACACAATACTCAAGGTGTGGTCTCACCAAGGCTCTGTACAACTGCAGCAAGACATCCTTGCTCCTGTACTCAAATCCTCTCGCTATGAAGGCCAGCATACCATTTGCCTTCTTAACCGCCTGCTACACCTGCACGCTTACCTTCAGTGACTGGTGCACAAGGACACCCAGGTCTCATTGCACTTCCCCTTTTCCCAATCTATTACCGTTCAGATAATAATCTGCCTTCCTGTTTTTGCCACCAAAGTGGATAACCTCGCATTTATTCACATTATACTGCATCTGCCATGCATCTGCCTAATCGCCCAACCTGTCCAAATCGTACTGGAGTTTCTCTGCATCCTCCTCACAGCACATACACCCACCCAGCTTTGTGTCATCTACAAACTTGGAGATATTACATCTAGTTCCCTCGTCTATAACATTAATATATATTCTGAATAACTGGGGTCCTAGCACCGATCCCTGCGGTACCCCACTAGTCACTGCCTTCCACTCGGAAAAAGACCCATTTATTCCAACTCTTTGCTTCCTGTCTGCCAACCAGTTTTCTATCCAAGTCAGTACCTTACCCCCAATCCCATGTGCTTTAACTTTGCACGCTAGTCACTTATGCGGGACCTTATCGAAAGCCTTCTGAAAGTCCAAATACACCACATCCACTGGTTTGCCCTTATCTATTCTACCAGTTACATCCTCAAAAAATTCCAGATTAGTCAAGCATGATTTACCTTTTGTAAATCCATGTTGACTCCCAAAACAAGCGCTCTACTCGGAGCTCCGACATGGCAAGAGAGCCCCAGGTGAGCAGAGGAAACGCTTCAAGGACACCCTCAAAGCCTCCTTGAAAAAGTGCAACATCCCCACCGACACCTGGGAATCCCTGGCCCAAGACCGCACAAAGTGGAGGAGAAGCATCCAGGAAGGCGCTGAACACCTCGAGTCTCTTCACCGGGAGCAAGCGGAAGCCAAGCACAGGCAGCGCAAGGAGCGCACGTCAACCCAAGCGCCCCACCCACCCACCCCTTCAACCACCATCTGCCCCACCTGTGACAGAGACTGTAGGTCCCACGTTGGACTCATCAGTCACCTGAGAACTCATTTTTAACGTGGAAGCAAGTCATCCTCAGTTCCAAGGGACTGCCTAAGAAGAAGAAGAAGATGGGTGAACAGGAAATGGTGCGAGTTAGGACACAGGCAGCTAAGCTTTAGATGAGCTCTTGTTTATGAAGGGTGGAAGATTGGAGGCCGGCCAGGAGTGCGTTAGAATAGTCAAGTACAGAGGTAACAAAGGCATGAATGAGTTATGGTCAGTAAGGCATGGTTAGTAACACTGGCCCACGCAATCTCTTCTGCAACTTTTTAAATTCCTAGAACCAACATCATTAGAAACAGATTATCGGGTCATTATCTCTTCACTGTTGGTGGGCGCTTGCTGTGCGCAAATTGGCTGCTGTGTTTCCCACATTACAACAGTGACTACACTTCAGAAGTGTTTCATTGGCTGTAAAGCGCTTTGGGACATCCTGAGGTGGTGAAAGGTGCTATAGAAATGCAAGTCATTCTTTTTTCTTTCTCTAAATAGATCTTGGTTTAACCATACAAAATGGCATTTCTATAGCACCTTTCATGACCACAGGATGGCTCAAAGCTCTTTACAGCCGATGAAGTACTTTGAAGCAGTCACTGTTGTAATGTAGGAAACACATCAGCCAATTTGCGCACAGCACGATCCCACAAACAGCAATGTGATCATGACCAGATCATCTGTTTTAGTGATACTGGTTGAGGGATAAATATTGGCCCCAGGACACCGGGGAGAGAACTCCCCCTGCTCTTCAAATAGTGCCATGGGTTTTTTTACGTCCACCTGGGAGGGCAAACGGGGCCTCGGTTTTAACGTCTCATCTGAAAGACAGCACCTCCGACAGTGCGGCACTCCCTCAGCACTGCACTGGAGTGTCAGCCTAGATTGATTCCTGGTCTGCGCTGAGCCCATTGATCTCAAATTGGAATGACATTGGGAGAGCTACATTTGTCCTCAGTCCAACTGGGCAGGGCAAAAACAACCAAGGTTCCTGCTCCTGTTTAGTAGTCAGTGACCCCTGTTGGAACCTGCAAGTGTTGATATTGGGTAAGGAAAGAATTGGGTATGGATGAACAGCCTGTCAACAACAACAACAACTTGCATTTATATAGCACCTTTAACACAGTAAAACATCCCAAGTCGCTTCACAGGAGTGATTATTGACGTGAATCAGTCATTCATGAAAGAAAGACTTAAGAAATAATGCTGAGTGGCCTGCGGGTGGCGCTGTCCAGGGAGAGTATAAATACATGGGCATGGGCCCAGCTTGCGCAGGACATTCTTAACAGGAACTAGTGAAGGACACAACTAGACCTCCATGGTGTAAAACAGTTGATTCAAGCTTTGTTTGACACTTAGACCAAGTGCCTAGTAGTTTTCTTATGTCAATTACTAAACAAAATTGACACCAAACCACATAAGGAGATATTAGGACAGGCGACCAAAAGCTTGGTCAAAGAGGTAGGTTTTAAGGAGCGTCTTAAAGGAGAAGAGAGAGGCAGAGAGGAGGAGAGGTTTAGGGAGGGAATTCCAGAGCTTAGGGCCCAGGCAGCTGAAGGCACGGCCGCCAATGGTGGAGCAATTAAAATCGAGGATGCACAAGAGGCCAGAATTACAGAAGTGCAGAGATCTTGCCGACATAGAGCTGTGCGACGCTCTGTGTCGGCAACACTGAAACAAAGGTTTAAGTAAAAACAAGCGCCAGCACATTGAACAGAAGCCCTGATGCGAATCCACTGCTCCAAAGATTTTGCTAGGAAACCCAGTCTTAGATGGGCAAGTGATTAAATTTTTTTCTGAATGAACTTTTTAAAATTTGTTTATGGGATGGCAAGGCCAACATTTATTGCCCATCCCTAATTGCCCTTGAGAAGGTGGCGGTGAGCCGCCTTCTTGAACCGCTGCAGTCCATGTGGTGAAGGTGCTCCCACAGTGCTGTTAGGGAGGGAGTTCCAGGATTTTGAGCCAGTGACGATGAAGGATCGGCGATATATTTCCAAGTCAGGATGGTGTGTGACTTGGAGGTGGTGGTGTTCCCATGCGCCTGCTGCCCTTGTCCTTCTGGGTGGTAGAGGTCGCGGGTTTGGGAGGTGCTGCCGAAGAAGCCTTGGCGAGTTGCTGCAGTGCATCTTGTAGATGGTAAACGCTGCAGCCACAGTGCGCCGGTGGTGGAGGGAGTGAATGTTTAAGGTGGTGGATGGGGTGCCAATCAAGCGGGCTGCTTTGTCCTGGACGGTGTCGAGCTTCTTGAGTGTTGTTGGAGCTGCACTCATCCAGGCAAGTGGAGAGTATTCCATCACACTCCTGACTTGTGCCTTGTAGATGTTGGAAAGGCTTTGGGGAGTCAGGAGGTGAGATACTCGCCACAGAATACCCAGCCTCTGACCTGCTCTTGTTGCCACAGTATTTATGTGGCTGGTCCGGTTAAGTTTCTGGTCAATGGTGACCCCCAAGATGTTGATGGTGGGGGATTCGGCGATGGTAATGCCATTGAATGTCAAGGGGTGGTGGTTAGACTCTCGCTTGTTGGAAATAGTCATTGCCTGGCACTTGTGTAGCGCAAATGTTACCTGCCACCTATCAGCCCAAGCCTGAATGTCGTCCAGGTCTTGTTGCATGTGGGCATGAACTGGCTTAGGGGAAAATTATATTTGATCTAAATTTTTCCCTTATTATTTGTTTCCATTTCTCCCTCCTTATTTATAGAATCATACAGCATAGCAGGCCATTCGGCCCATCGTGCCTGTGCCGGCTCTTTGAAAGAGCTCTCCAATTAGCCCCACTCCCCCCTGCTCTTTCCCCAGAGCCCTGCAAATTTTTCCTTTTCAAGTATTTATCCAATTCCCTTTTGAAAGTTACTATTGAATCTGCTTCCACCGCCCTTTCAGGCAGCGCATTCCTGATCACAACAACTCGCTGCCGAAAAAAATATCTGTTCATTTCGCCTCTGGTTCGTTTGCCAATTATCTTCAATCTGTGTCCTCTGGTTACCGACCCTCCTGCCAATGGATACGGTTTCTCCCTGTCTACTTTATCAAAACTCCTCATGAAATCATCCCCTTATTAATTTTCTTTCCATTTTACTCTCTCTCTTCTTTCCAACACTTTGTTTCTCTTTATTTCTATCACTGTTTCTCTCTATTTTGATCACTGTTTCTCTATCTCTCCTTATTTCTATCACTTTATCTCTCTCTCTATTTCTATCTGTTTCTCTCTTTATTCCTATCATGGTTTCTCGTTCCCTCCTTATCTCTACCACTTTATCTCTCATTTTCTCGCTCTCTCACACTCTATCTCTTTCTCGCTCTCTCACTCTCTATCTCTTTCTCGCTCTATCTCTTTCTCGCTCTCTCACACTCTATCTCTTTCTCGCTCTCTCACTCTATCTCTTTCTCGCTCTATCTCTTTCTCGCTCTCTCACACTCTATCTCTTTCTCGCTCTCTCACACTATCTCTTTCTCGCTCTCTCACACTATCTCTTTCTCGCTCTCTCACACTATCTCTATCTCCATCACTTTCTCTGTCACAGTATCACTTTCTCTCTCTCTCTTTCTCTGTCACACTATCTCTCTCTCTCACACTATCTCTTTCTCTCTCACACTTTTTCTCTTTCTCTCTCACACTATCTCTTTCTCTCTCTCTCATTCCCCTCTCTCAGTCTTTGTCTGCTGTTTTCCCTCCGGCTCCCGGAAGTCCCGCCCTGCTTCTCCCGGAGCGCCTCCTTGTCCCGGGATTTTGCTTTGCTTCTGGCTGTGCATCTGGTCCGGGACATGCACTAACCCGGAGTCCAGCCAGCGCCGCGTCCGCCGGGCGCTCCCTCTCCACAGCCGGAGAGGAGGCTTCCCCTCCCCGCCCGGCCACATTGTAGCAGCGGCTGAGACTTTGTAGCTCCGCTGCCCTGGCATCACCCCCGGGCTGCCTTCAGCCTTCCCTGTTGCAGCCAATTCTCCCTCCATGAACAGCCCAACATGTCAGGGAAACATTACAAAGGACCCGAAGTCAGCTGCTGCATCAAGTATTTCATATTCGGCTTCAATATTATATTCTGGGTGAGTAAGACACACACACATTGCATAAGGGGAAGTCTGGCGCTGACAGCTGTGCTTTGGGATGTGTGAGTTGTGCATGAGAGAGGAAGGAGGGTGGTTTGAGAGAAGGATGCAGCGTAAGCCAGCCTGGGAAACACTGTGGGAGGCAAAAGACAGATAGTAAAGATCCGGCAATTGTTCAGTGTCAGAGAGAGAGATACTATACAAGAGAGGCTTTGTGTGGTGTGTGTCTGTGAGAGAGAGGGAGAGGCCTGGGAGTCTGTGAGAATCATGTATACTGGGCGGCACTGGATGCGTTGGCATTGTGGCATTTTTTTTTTAAAAAGGAAAGTTTTGAAGAAATTGTACCATATGCATTTCAGGCAGTCCTGGTACAGTATTGTTAACATGCATTTATCTCCTTTTGTTTATTGGCTTGTGTGCACAGGCCAAGAAGTGTGATATTTTGTGGGCTACCTCTCGTATCCAAAGGACTGTACCTCAGCACTGTTATAATCAAAAAGCAAGCTTTAAAAAAAATTATTTGCTCTGTGGTCAATGTCTTTTATTTTTTTAGCATGAATGAATTCAGTGCTAACCTAAAGGATAACGGCCGCTCAGTTACAACATAATTTTACGTGGCAGTGATTTACTGTTTTACTGGTGTCATTCTGACTATTAACTGTATGCAATTTGTTTGGCAATTATTGGTTCAGTCTGACATTATATTTTGTGTGTGTACGTACATGTGTGCACACGCGTGTGGGGGAGTGTGCACGCGTGTGGGAGAGTGTATGCGTGTGTGGGTGTATGAGTGTGTAGGTGTGCGCACGTGTGGGTGTATGTACATATGTATTCATACATGTGATGTGTGCATACATTGTGTGTATGTGCATATGCACGCATATGTATGTGAGTGCGTGTGTATATGTGTGTTTATGTATGCGTGTGTGTGCGTATATATGTGTGTGTTAACTATAATTGCCTGTGATGCTGCTCATGGTAAGGCAGGGATGTTGTTTTTTTTTATATAAGGACAGGAACCGTATATAGTGTGTAAAATAGTTTGTAGGTGTGTGCCCCTTTAAGGCTAGGAAGTGTAACTTCTTTGAAATGAATGGTGGGTTCATATAGAGGTTAGGTTACAGTAAGAACCTAGCTTTTTATTGATTGATGCATCAGCTAAGAGTTTGCAGACATAAAATTGGTGTTTTCTTGGACAGATGGATCTGGAGCACAAAGCATTTTAAGGCTGCTTTGTATCTGTCGGAAAGAGTTGAGTGCAGGAGGGGAAAAAAGTATAAATTATTCCTAATTTATTCTAATTGTTTTAAAGAGTGTACTTTCTGACACTTAAACCTAGCTTGTGGCTGTTTGTTTTGTTTTGAGTTTGTTTTAACTTATTTGCTCTTGAGAAATTGACAGTGAGTGTTAGGGGGGCAGATTTGGGGGGGGGGGGTCAGTCACATGGGAAGAATGACCCAATAAGTTGAGGATGAAAAAAATACGCCTGTGGTTAAGAGTGACATGAGTCACGCAAAACTGTTAGCAAACACCATCACACATTTTCTGTTCTGTGGAAGACTGTTAACCTATTAATGAACAGGTTCAGCCAGCTACTTAAAAAAAGACAAGTTCTAACCTGAAGGATTAGCTTATTATCAGGTTAGAACTTATCAGGAAAGATTGAACAGGCTGGGGCTCTTTTTGCTAGTAAAGAGAAGGCAGAGGGTTGAGCTGATAGAGGTCTTTAAGATCATGAAGGGGTTCGAGAGGTCTTTAAGATTATGAAGGGGTTCGATAGGGTAGACGTAGAGAAGATGTTTCCACTTGTGGGGGAGACCAGAACTAGGGGCCATCAATATAAGAGAGTCGCTAATAAATCCAACAGGGAATTCAGGAGAAATTTCTTTACCCAGAGAGTGGTGAGAATGTGGAACTCGCTACCGCAGGGAGTGGTTGAGGCGATAGTATAGATGCATTTAAGGGGAAGCTAGATAAACACATGAGGGTGAATGGAATAGAAGGATATGCTGATAGGGTGAGATGAAGAGGAGGCTCGTGTGGAACCACCTGCATGAACCAGTTGGGCCGAATGGCCTGTTTCTGTGCTGTACATTCGATGTAATCCAAATTTCCCAAATACATCATGGATTCCGAGAGCCCAGGAAAAGTCAGCATAAATTTGGTCACCTAGCCTGATATCTCCTTGCGCGGCTCGGTGTCAAATTTTGTTTGATAATCGCTGCTGTTAAGTGCCCTGGGGATGTTTTACTACATTAAAGGTGCTGTCTAAATACAAGATGTTGTTGGCTGAAAGGTCAGCAACCAGAGGACACCAATTTAAGGTAATTGGCAAAATAGGCCTCCGTGGTGCCTTGGGATGTTAAAGGTGTTGCTATATCAAAGCAAGCTATTGTTGCTGTTTTGCTTAAAAATAAATTCAAACTGTCCTGTAGTTTTAATTAAACAATTTGAATAGAATAGCGCTGGCTGCTATTTGATTGGAATTGGCATATAATTCAAGTGAAGCGACTTTAGAATTAAGAATAAACCATATCCACAGAAGAGGCGGCAGTGTCTTTAACAGCCCTTAGCTAAGCTCTTGGCACAGCCTATTCAAACAGTACAAGCCAGCAAATAAGCACTGAGTTTCCTGGGCTTTGAGGGGCCGGGGTCACTGGGGCTCGCCGGTGGTGGCAGGGGAGGGACCTCCAAATGCCTCAAAGGTTGGACACCCCTGGAGTAGAGCATGCCTTTTTGGATTGTTCTGCTGCCCTTTGTACAACTGCTGAATAATAATGTTCCACTTAAGCTGCTTAAAGAATGGAGGGTCCTTCGTACTGTGCCACGCAACTGCAGGCTGGGCATTATTGTGCAAGAGTTGTTGAAACTATCAGCCCAGTCTCTGGCTGCATAAAGGCAAACAAGGTTGCATTATAATATCAAAGAGACAAAAAATACCACTCAGAAGAGATAATGTTGCTCTGTAAGTCACTGGTCAGGTCCTATCCGAGTACAGCTTGCAGTTTTTGATTACCTTTTATCGTAGGAAGAATGGGAGGAAACAGCACGGGGCCAACAAAGACCAGACTGGGAGCCAAGGGAAGGGAGGCCGAGGAAGTCCAGCTTGTTCTCCTTGGAAAAGGAGCTTTCAGACTGCCACGTAGAAGCTTTCAAACAAGAAGTTGGACTCTGGCAAGTTGTTCACACTGACTCAGCCAAGTGCTGCCTTGTACGGCACCTTTGGGGAGCAGGATCGTGACAGATTTTGCGAGCGCATTGTACGCTTGCATTAATGTGTTCATTAATAGTGAGAGCATGCGCTCATTAAAATCCAGCCGATTCAAATCGGTGGCACTCTCCGGTGCTATGGCGACTGGGGTGGCACCCCCGGAGCATGGGAAATTTGACTCCCGTGATTTAGCTGTAAACACAGGCAAGCAGGAGGAGGGGGTTGGGGGGGGGTGGCAGCCGCAAAAAGCGCAGCAACAGACCTGCCCCTGGGTTGAGGCGAAGGCAGTCACCTCTGATCGAGGGCGCCTGCAGTCCCAGCACTAACACTGCCGCAGTCGCTGCTCTCTCAAGTTGCTGCCTGCTTCACTGAAGGAGAGTTTAAAAAGTCGGGTACATAACTTTAATGTTGAGGGTAAACTCGGGGAATTCAGTCAGAGCTGTTTCCAATGTGTACTTACCATAGAATCATGCAGGCCACTCGGCCCATCGTGCCTGTGCCGGCTCTTTGAAAGAGCTCTCCAATTAGTCCCACTCTTCTCCACCCCCCCCCCTGCTCTTTCCCCATTAGCCCTGCAAATGTTTCCTTTTCAAGTATTTATCCAACTCTCTTTTGAAAATTACGATTCAATCTGCTCCCACCGCCCTTTTAAGGGAGTAAATTCCAGATCGTAACAACTCGATTATAATATTTATAAAGTAAGCTATCGGCGAAGGCCATGGAGGCAAACAGTACAAATTGGTTCAACGTGATAATGTTTTTTTTGGAGAAAGAAGGAGCTGTGGAAAATGTTGAGAGTGCAGAATGGCATCGGCTAAAAGGGTTGAGCTGGTTAACCCAAAGGGCTGTTTTCATTTGTACGATAGCAAAATACTGCAGATGCTGGAAATCCGAAATAACAACAGAAAACGCTGGAAAAACTCAGCAGGCCAGGCAACATCCGTGGAGAGAGAAACAGGGTCAACGTTTCAAGTCGAAGACCTTTCGTCAGAACTGGAGTTCTGAAGAAGGGTTTCGACCCGAAACGTTAACTCTGTTTCTCTCTCCACGGATGTTGCCTGGCCTGCTGAGCTTTTCCAGCGTTTTCGGCTGTTTTCATTTCCTCAAGTATCATAGAATTGCATAGAAAATACAGTACAGAAACAGGCCATTCGGCCCAAACAGTTCATGCCGGCGTTTATGCTCCACTCGAGCCTCCTCCCATCCTTCTTCATCCAACTCTATCAGCATAACCCTTTCTCTCTCTCTCGCCCTTATCTAGTTTCCCCTTAAATACATCTATAAAATTTGTCTCAACTACTCCGTGTGGTAGCTAAGGTGACCTATTGAACTATCAAACTTGTTAATCTTCAGTTAATAGCCCTTCATAAAATCTCATCTCCAAAAGAAACACTGCCTGGATTGACAAAAGTCTTTCACTCCATTTACATAAAAGTTATTGCCTCTAATTGTGTCCAGTATTCATTTGTCTTGTGTTTCAAAATCACAGTGCCAAAATTCTATCTGCAACTTTGCCTTTTTTCCGCTGAAGGGAAGTATGACTTTGTGTGAACAAGAAACAACCTTCAGTTCCTCAAAGTTCCTGCCGTCCTTGATTGCTTGGTGTGGAGGTGGAATCCATTAATACTTCTGGTCACCATTTCAGACAGTATTCACAAACATACGAAATTGAGGGGCAGGAAAAGACCAGCTGGCCCATCGAGCCTGCTCCATACTCGATGCCCGGAGCATCGTGACTAAACGCTTATCTCCCTCTCCCCACCGCCCCCCCCCCCCCCCCCCCCCCCCTGGCCTCCACCCCTCCTTGCCCCCCCACCCCCGCAGCCGTGTGATCTCCTGGAAGAGCCATAAAATCCTGAGAAATAACCCAGGGCCAAATATGGGGGGGAAAATACTCTGGAAAATTCCTCTCCGACCCCCCCAAGGTGATGGACACCAGTCCAGGGGATCGCACGGACCAAGAGTTATTGTCTTTGGTCCCTGCCACAAACTCAGTTCCCTAGCCACCGACTCCGTCCCTCTCCATGGCAACTGTCTGAGGCTGAATCAGACTGTTTGCAACCTTGGTGTTGTATTTGGCTTCTGCTGCCCGTGTCCTAACTCTCACCAAGTCCCGTTCACCCATCACCCCGGTGCTTGCTGACCTACATTGGCTTCCGGTTAAGCAAGTCCATGATTTTAAGATTGTGACTTAGTGTTGAACTTTGTTTGATAATGTTCCGGTTAAGCAACGCCTCGATTTTTTAATTCTCATCCTCGCCCCGCCCTATCTCTGTAACCTCTTCCAGCCCTGCAACCCTCTGAGATCTCTGCGCTCCTCCAATTCTGGCTTCTTGCGCATCCCCCATTTCCATCGCGCCACCTTTGACAGCCGTGCCCTCAGCTGCCTGGGCCCTAAGCTCTGGAATTCCCTCCCTAAACCTTTCCACCTCTCCACCTCTTTTTCCGTCTTTAAGACGCTTCTTAAAACCTACCTCTTTGACCAAGCTTTTGGTCACCTGTCCTAATATCTCCTTATGTGGCTCGATGTCAGATTTTGTTTGATAATCGCTCCTGTGAAGCGCCTTGGGATGTTTTACTACGTTAAAGGTGCTGTATAAATGCAAGTTATTGTCATTATCTATAAAGACACTGACCTTCTCTATGATGGGCTCTCAGCCCCAGTCAGGAACCGGCCCAGCTCCCTCTCGAAGGCCGAGAGTCAGCACCCACCGCACCAGCCCGCAACACATTCCAGAGGCTCACTGCTCCCTGGGGAAAGAAGAACCGCCCAACAATCCAGCCTATTCCTACTCTTACACAGTTTAGTCTCGTGTCCCCTGGTCACACCCCCCCCCCCCCCCCCAAACTGTTAGGTTGGAATAATCTCTCGATAGGCAGGCTAGCCAGCCCTTTAATTATTTTATAGCCCTCTATCCGGTCGCCTGGAAGTCTACGCTGCTCTAAAGTGAAGAGACTTTGAAAGAGAAAACTTTTTTTCCCCCCCGAACGGAGCTCACAGATTTGTTGAAAATCTGGTTCCAGATGTTCAAACAGCTGTGGGTGCTTGCAGAAAACATCTTTTTGTGAAACATTGATGACTTTAGAGATGATCGAGCAGCATTTTTGTGCAGTTGCACTCTGCTCACTGACCAGTTGGCCATTGATGCCGTAGGAACAGGAGTAGGCCATTCGGCCCCTCGAGCCTGCTCTGCCATTCAATGAGATCATGGCTGATCTGCGATCTAACTCTATGTACCCGCCTTTGTCCCATATCCCTTAATACCTTTGGTTAACAATTTATCAATCACCAATTTAAAATTAATTGGTCTAGCATCAATTGCCATTTGCGGAAGAGAGTTCCAAACTTCTACCAGCCTTTGTGTGTAGAAGTGTTTCCTAATTTCACTCCTGAAAGGCCTGGCTCTAATCTTTAGACTCTGCCCCCTAGTCCTAGACTCCCCAACCAGCGGAAATAGTTTCTCTCTCTCTCTCTACCCTATCAGTTCCCTTTAATATCTTGATAAACTTGGATCAAATTACCCCTTAATCGTCTAAGTTGTCCTTTCCATCTTTCAGCTTTAGGGAGAGCTTGGCGGATCGAGGGGCTGAATGGCCTACTCCTGTTCCAAAAGGTTGACCGGAGTTGAGAATTGAGAGCGATCTAGACTTTTTTTTGAGCCAAAAGAGAAATTTGCAATTTCTAGAACATGTTACTTGCCATTGCTTCTTTCTAAAGCGGGGGGAGGGGATCCTGCAAGAAGCTCAATGGGATGTAAATGATTGCCAGGGAAACGAGGCATATTCAGCATGGCCAGGTTGAGAATTCAGTTACTGATGGAGTTATTTTCACTTCACTGAATACATGATGGTGAATATTTCTCAAAAGAAAAAGCCCAGCCGTCTTCTGCCCTTATGTTCCATGTTGCTATGGCAATGAGTTGAGAGACCAAGTAAATGCTACTATTTTTTAAAGGGGATTTATCCTTTTTTTTGTCCTAGTTTTGCTTTCCTGTTTCTACCCTATATGGCCTTTGCCTATGGTGCTTTGAACCAACTGCTAGGAAATACGAGTGTGTGGCCCAGGAATAGTTGTCTTTGTGATTTTTTCTCTCTCTCTGCCTGACCTGCTCTCCCTCAAACACCTCCCCATCTCGGTGCCACGGTAATGAATGCAAACGCGGCAAATTGGGAGTGGGGGTGGGGGGGCGAATCGAATAACATTGCTGCTGCAGTGTCCCATTGCTCTGCCACTGCGCTCGATTTCATAAGATCGCAAGGCATATAGAATCTTAGAATGACACAGCACGGAAGGAGGCCGTTCGGCCCATCGTGCCTGTGCCGGCTCTTTGAAAGAGCTCTTCGATTAGTCCCACTCCCCCCTGCTCTGTCCCCAGAGCCCTGCAAATTTTTCCTTTTCGAGTATTTATCCGATTCCCTTTTGAAAGTTACAGTTAAATCCGTTTGCACCGCCCCTTCAGGCAGCGCGTTCCGGATCACAACAACTCACCGCGTAATTATTTTCTTTTATCTTCCTGTTGCGTCTGCTTCTTTTGCCAATTACCTTAAAAAATATATATATGGATGAGGAAGGATGTTTGGGGCCCATCTTAGCTCATCGATCCAGATTGACCCTACAGGTTGTGTGCAAAGGGTGCCACGTGTTAAACTCCGAACACTGATCACTGTGTGAAGAACAGCTTCCTTCGCCAGTCCTAGATTTGACTTTTGCTTGTTTGAATCCTTGTCCTGTCGTCACGCTTTAATTTGAAGCCGTGTTCCACTCTTCTACACCACTTACTGACTTCTAAACCTCTGTACAGTCACCAACAAGTTGCCTCCTTCCAATGCTTATAAGTCCAAGTTTATTCAATCTTTCCTCGTATCAGTTCTGTGATTCTGTCTCTTGACTCGGCTCTGCTCCAGGGTTTGAAGACCTCCCTTGTGTCAGAGTCATCTGGCACCCTTCATACTGTACTTATTTTGCTGATTTGTCGTCTTCCTGATGTGTCGTACTTTACGCGTGTCTGCGTTAAACTTCACCTGTCAGTGCTTCACCCACTTGCATATTATGCCGCGTTCATAGTTTGTCGTTTTTGGACTCCGATTCAGTTGTCCCTCCTGGTTTGGTTTGGTTTGTTCTGTTCAGTTTGACCAGTTGGCATTATGCTTCTGGATCCAAGTCATTAAATGTAAATTGAAACAGTAGAAGTCCCAACACCAACCCTGGAGAATTCCACTCTGCACTTCTCCCCACCTAACGTCGATCCCCTAACAGCTATCCACTTTTTCTTGGCCTTCAACCACTTTTGTTTAACCATTTCCAGGTTTTACCTTGTTAGTAGCAACCTTTCATCTGGACCTTTTTGTCAAAGGCTTTTGGGGAGCTAAATACACTAATATGTTATTTGGCTTTCCAGGGTCCACCTGAGATGCAAGTTCCTCAAAATAGTGAAGGAGCTCGATCAGGCAGGGTGTTCCCCACTTGAACTAGTGCTGGCTGCTGTTTGCGAGGTTACTAAAAAGAAAAAGAAGAAAGACTTGCGCCTATAATGACCCCAGTATGTCCCAAAAGTGCTTTATTGTACTTTTGAAGTGCAGTCGCTGTTGTAATGTAGGAAACGAGGCAGCCAATTTACGCACAGCAAGCTCCCAGAAACTGCAATGTGATGATGACCAGAGAATCTGTTCTAGTGATGCTGGTTGAGGGATAAATATTGGCCCAGGACCTTCGTGACTGTGGCGCAATGCCCCTTCTTGTTTGTGTTCAGTGCAGTTCACTCCTGTTTTACTCTACTCTCTTTTCTCAGGACCACTTCCATTGTACTCCTACCTGTCCCACCTCTCAGCACCTCTCCTGCAATGGCTTCTCCTCCCATCCCCGCATGGTCCCTTCGGGAGGGCCCCCCAAGGTTAGGACAGAGAGGAGTGGGCATGGAGACTGAGCAGAGTTGGGAGGAGCAGAACCAACCACATCTTCGGTCACCTCCCTGAATCCTACCGCTCGGTGTCTGTTTCTTCTCTCTGAAGTATCTCGGGACATTTTACTTTGTTAACTCGAGCTTCGTGAATGCGAGTTGTTTTTTTTGTTGTAACTTGAATATCGCCATGAACCTTCTGTATTGCCCTCGGGCCATCTTGTGCATCTCCATACGTGACGACATGTTGCCACGGAAACTGAACAGCCAAACCGAAATCGCTGCTTTGTTCCGCTCTGGTGGTGGGGGGGGGGGCGTGGAGAGGGTCAAGGAATTCATAAAAATGTCTTTGTGCAAATCCTACCAGTGCTGCCAAATGCTGTAATAAAATATTGTTGGGAGCTCCGGATGGTATTTGGCTCAAGCAGATAATCTAACATCAGTTCACTACTGCCTGAAAGGAAAGCCTTCGGGTGTGATGTAGTTTTGGATTGACTCTAGAGACTTTGTGGAGTAGAGCATTGCACCATATAAGGAAGTGGATTAATCGGCTACCTGTGGGGACTTGTAGTAGAAGTTAGTGGTTTATGAAACAATTAATGGGGCAGTCAGTCTGATGACTGTTGATATTTTTTGTTGCTTATGTTGAATTAGTATTCGTTAGCTTTCCTCCCATTAAAAAAAAACCCTTTTTCATATCATAGGAACAGGAAGAGGCCATTCAGCCCCTCGAGCCGGTTCCACCATTCAATTAGATCATGGCTGATCTGTATCTTAACTCCGTCTCCCTGCCTTTACATCATTGACATTGCTGAGGGACAATGAGTGGGTGCATCCATTCACTCTGCCTCCAGTGGGAAATTCGAGAATATATAGGCAGGATTTCCCAGCAGAATTTTTAAAAAAACCCACCATGGGCGAATCACCCTGGATATGTAATTTGCAGAGCTCCTAGCAGTCTCGCCTCTGAGTCAGAAGGTTGTGGGTTCAAGTCTTGCTCCAGAGACTTGAACACACAAAATCCGGGCTGACATGCCCAGTGCCAGTACTGAGGGGGTGCTGCACTGTCAGAGGTGCCGTCTTTCAGATGAGACGTTAAACCGAGGGCCCGTCTGCCCCCTCAGGTGGAGATCCCATGTCACTATTTCAAAGAGGAGCTGGGGTGTTATAAAGAAAGAAAGACTTACATTTACATAGCGCCTTTCACGACCACCGGACGTCTCAAAAGCGCTTTACAGCTTTTCAGTACTTTTTTGGAGTGTAGTCACTGTTGTAATGTGGGAACTGTTCTCCCGGTATCCTGGCCAATATTTACCCCTCAAACAACATCACTAAAAACAGATTATCTGGTCATTATCACATTGCTGTTTGTGGGAGCTTGCTGTGCGCAGATTGGCTGCCTCGTTTCCTACATTACAACAGTGACTGCACTTGAAAAAGTGCTTCATTGGCTGTAATGACACTTCGGGCCGTCCTGAGGTTGTGCAAGGCACTATAGAAATGCAAGTCCTTTAATTAGTTCACTAGCTCGCACACGGAGAATTGGCACTCGGGAGCGATACCAGATGCTTGCAATGCTAAGGCATTCTGCCACGGCCCAATTATGTGGGTCGGCGCAAAGTCTTCCTTTCCCCAACACACACATTAAAAATAATAATCGATGTCCACAATCGGGACAGTGCATGTTTTTTCCGAAGAACGGTGTCACGAAACAGTCCGGATAGATGCACAGAGTGATGGCGCTGCCTGATTGAGACTCGTTGAGGAATTGACGGGTGTTTCATGTTGGAAAAAGACAAGACCAACAGGGAGCGAGAGAGGGGCAAGCTGAGGTGTTTCAGAGCGAGAGAGGGGCAAGCTGAGGTGTTTCAGATGGATAATGCGGCAAGAAGCTAGATAATGACCGAGGTGGCTCCACAGGAAATGAATAAAAGACATGGTTACAAGTCCTGGCTTCTATATTAAAAAGAAAAACCGACAGAAGAAAAGCCGCCCGAACGAAATAAGAAAGGACTTGAGTTTCTGCCGCGCCTGCCATTCTGGGACCTCGCGATGTCCCAAAGCGCTTCACAGCCAATGAAGCACTTTGAGTGCAGTCACTGTGGTAATGTAGGGAAACGCAGCGACTTGCATTTATACCGTGCCTTTAACGTAATAAAACATCCGAAAGCGCTTCACAGGAGCATTATCAAAAAAAATCAAAATTTTGACACCGAGCCCGATAACGCAGCGGACAATTTTACGCACAGCAAGCTCCCACAAACAGCAATGTGATAATGACCGGATAATTTGTGTGTTTTTTTTTAGTGATGTTGGTTGAGGGATAAATATTGGCCCAGGACACCTGGAAGAACTCCCCCCTGCTGCTCTTCGGAATAGTGCCGTGGGATCTTTTACGCCCACCTGAGAGCAGACGGGGCCTCGGTTTAATGTCTCATCCGAAAGACGGCACCTCCGACAGTGCAGCACTCCCTCAGTACTGATACTGGGAGTGTCAGCCTAGATTTTGTGCTCGAGTCTCTGGAATGAGGTAAATTAGGTGAGTGGAGAGGGATGAGTGACTGCCTTTTGCGATACTTGACCCTGGGTTTGTGCAGGCTTGTGAATTGTAAATGTTCAGAGAAAAAGTTACATCTTGATCACATTAGCAAGCGAACATAGGAAGGAACAGAGGAACAGGAGGAAGGAACAGAGGAACAGGAGGAGGCCATTCAGCCCCTCGAGCCTGTTACACAGGAACATGAGGAGGCCATTCAGTCCCTCGAGCCTGTTACACAGGAACAGGAGGAGGCTATTCAGCTCCTCGAGCCGGTTATATAGGAACAGGAGGAGGCCATTCAGTCCCTCGAGCCTGTTACACAGGAACAGGAGGAGGCTATTCAGCCCCTCGAGCCGTTTACACAGGAACAGGAAAAGGCCATTCAGCCCCTTGAGCCTGTTACACAGGAACAGGAGGAGGCCATTCAGCCCCTCGAGCCTGTTACACAGGAACAGGAGGAGGCCATTCAGCCCCTCGAGCCTGTTACACAGTGTGGTAAACCACTTTTGTCGTTCACTATCGTTACACTATAGTTATCACTGTTATATCGTTACTCTATGGTTATCACTGGTTATCATATACCTATCAATTCAGCCAATAAAAACCTATAGTTACTTTCTTAACTCGTCGCTTTTCATTGGATGAATTGATAGGTATATCAATTTTATTGGCTAAATTTTAAAATGTCGACACTTGAGCAGTCAAACGACCAGCCAAGCGACCAGCCAGACGCCCAGCCACAGCAGCCAGCCTGGCTGCGAGCCCTCCGGCCACCGTACCTGGATCTAAACCCACAGGCAGCAAACTCAGCCCTCGACTTCGAACACTGGCTGAGCTGTTTCGAATCCTACCTGGGAGAATTCCAGAAATCCGTGCCTCAGAAATCCATGCTAAGAATTCTGACCGCCCAAGTGAGCCCTAAAGTATTCGCACTCATCCGGGACCTTAAAACATACGAAGCCGCCATCAACCTGCTGAAACAACGGTACCGGAGCCCGGTAAACTCCATGTATGCCAGACACCTCCTAAGATCCGGCCCGCAACAGCCAGGAGAGTCGGTAGATGAATTTTTACGGGCGCTACAAGCACTCGGCAGGGACTGTGACTTTAAAGCGGTATCAGCAGCAGAAAATACTGAAGATAATGTCCGCGATGCCTTCGTGAAAGGCCTGCGGTCCGACTACGCACGGCAAAGACTTCTTGAAGCAAAGGACCTTGACCTGAACACAGCTGCAGCCCTCGCTCGCTCCCTAGAAGTGGCCCATCGGGACCTCGAGGCGTACTCCAGGTACAGTAATTTGCGACCCTGGGACTCGGGACCGACCCCGACCGCGATACCCCTCGCAGCGCCGCCCCTGGGACCTACCTCTGCGCCTCTGCGTCGGCGTCCCGGACCCGATCGGGACCGCCACCCCCGGTACCGGCTGCGACTTCGGACCCCCGCGATCGGGCCGCCGGCTGCTTCTTCTGCGGCCAGGCGAAACATCCTAGGGCGCGCTGCCCAGCGAGAAACGCGACGTGCTCAAGCTGCCTGAAGAAAGGCCACTTTGCTAAGGCCTGCAGAGGCCAACAGAGATCAACAGAGGCCAGCAGTGCCTCATGCGAGTTGTGGGGGCGGCCATCTTCCATCAAGGCCACAGATGCCAGCATCCCCACGTGTGAGTCATGGGGGCGGCCATCTTTGATCCAGGCAACTGACACCAGCAGTGCCTCATGTGAGTTGTGGGGGCAGCCATCTTCTCCGCCATTTTGTCCAACCTCGTGGGCGCCGCCATTTTACCCTCCACGCTCGACCGCCACCTCGCCTCCGGACTCGACCACCGCCTCACCCGCAGACTACGGCAGCTCGCTGAGCCACACATTAGCCTCCGTCACACTGGACCAAGCCCGCCCGCACCACCTGTCCAAGTCCATGATGGACATCAAAGTAAACGGCCGCGCCATGACCTGCCTGTTCGACAGCGGAAGCACGGAGAGTTTCATCCACCCAGACACGGTGAGCCACTACTCCCTCACTGTCCGGCCAACGCGCAACCGGATCTCGATGGCATCGAGGTCCCACGCCACAGACATCAGCGGCTACTGTGTCGTGACCCTGTCGGTTAAGGGCACGGAGTATAAAAATTTTAAACTCCTCGTCCTCCCCCAGCTCTGCGCTGCCGTCCTACTAGGGCTGGACTTCCAATCCCACCTCCAAAGCGTCACTCTAGCATACGGCGGACCCCTCCCCCCACTCAGTCGACAACCAGCAGCCTTTAAACCGCCCACCGCGTAACACCTGCGGCCTATCCACCCTCAAGGTCCCGCCACCTTCCCTGTTCGCTAACCTCACCCCCGACTGCAAACCCGTCGCTACCAAGAGCAGGCGGTACAGCGCCGGGGACAGAGCCTTCATTAGCTCTGAGGTGCAGCGTCTCCTGAAGGAGGGCATCATCGAGGGGAGCAGCAGCCCCTGGCGTGCCCAGGTCGTGGTCGTTAAGACCGGCAATAAAGACCGCCTGGTCATCGACTACAGCCAGACCATAAACCGGTACACCCAGCTGGACGCATACCCCCTTCCCCGCATATCTGATATGGTCAATCAGATTGCACAATACCGAGTATTCTCTACCATCGACCTTAAGTCGGCCTACCACCAACTCCCTATCCGCCCTGAGGACCGCCAGTATACCGCCTTCGAAGCGAATGGCCGCCTCTACCACTTCCTTAGGGTTCCCTTCGGCGTCACCAATGGGGTTTCGGTCTTCCAAAGGGAGATGGACCGGATGGTTGACCAGAACGGGCTGCACGCCACGTTCCCCTATCTAGATAACGTCACCATCTGCGGCCGCGACCGGCAGGACCATGATGTTAATCTGGAGAGATTCCTCCGTACGGCCCAACGGCTGAACCTCACCTACAATAAGGAGAAATGTGTGTTTAACACCTCACGCCTTGCCATCCTCGGCTGCGTAGTAGAGGACGGACTCATCGGCCCCGACCCCGAAAGAATGCGCCCCCTCATGGAGTTACCCCTCCCCCACTGCCCAAAGGCGCTGAAGAGAACCCTGGGGCTCTTCGCCTACTATGCCCAATGGGTGCCCAATTATGCGGACAAAGCCAGACCCCTCATGAAGTCCACATCCTTCCCCCTTACGGAGGAAGCGTGCGCTGCCTTCTCCCTCATTAAGGGAGACATTGCTAAGGCCACAATGCACGCGGTGGATGAGTCCATCCCCTTCCAAGTGGAGAGCGATGCATCCGACTTCGCCCTAGCCGCTACCCTTAACCAGGAGGGGAGACCGGTGGCCTTCTTCTCAAGGACCCTACAGGGCCCTGAGATCCGACACTCGTCGGTCGAGAAGGAGGCCCAGGCGATTGTGGAGGCTGTACGACGCTGGAGGCACTACCTGGCAGGCAAACGATTTACCCTCCTCACCGACCAGCGTTCGGTCGCTTTTATGTTTAATAACAAGCTGAGGGGTAAAATCAAGAACGACAAGATCTTGAGGTGGAGAATCGAACTCTCCACCTATGATTATGATATCTTGTACCGGCCAGGTAAGCTGAACGAACCCCCTGATGCTCTATCACGAATTACATGCGCCAACGCGCAAATTGATAGACTTCAGACCCTCCACAACGACCTCTGCCACCCCGGAGTCACCAGACTTTACCACTTCATTAAGGCCCGCAACCTGCCCTACTCCATCGAGGAGGTCAGGACCATGACCAGGAACTGCCAGACCTGTGCCGAGTGCAAACCGCATTTCTTTAGGCCGGACAGAGCAAGCCTGATCAAGGCCACCCGCCCCTTCGAGCGCTTGAGCATCGATTTTAAGGGGCCCCTCCCGTCCTCTGACCATAATGTGTACTTCCTCAACATTGTTGATGAGTACTCCCGTTTCCCCTTCGCCTTCCCCTGCCCAGACATGACCAGTACCACGGTCATTAAATGCCTGAACGACCTCTTCGCCTTGTTCGGGTTCCCAAACTATATACATAGTGACCGGGGCTCCTCCTTCATGAGCGAGGAACTCCGCCAGTTCCTACTAGCAAGAGGTATTGCTGCAAGCAGGACCACCAGCTACAACCCTCGAGGGAACGGCCAGGTGGAAAGAGAGAACGCGACTGTATGGAAGGCCGTCCTCTTAGCCTTAAAGTCTAAGGGCCTCCCAACCTCCCGCTGGCAGGAAGTCCTCCCGGCAGCGCTGCATTCCATCCGGTCACTACTTTGCACTGCCATTAACGCCACTCCCCATGAACGAATGTTTGTTTTCCCCAGGAAGTCGACTACGGGAACCACACTACCAACCTGGCTGACCTCTCCGGGGCCCGTCCTGCTGCGAAAGCACGTGAGGGCCCATAAAACGGACCCCCTGGTCGAGAGGGTGAACCTCCTGCACGCCAACCCTCAGTACGCCTATGTGGCATACCCAGACGGGCGGGAGGACACAGTCTCCTTGCGAGACCTCGCACCCTCGGGCATTCCGGAGACACCACCTTCACCCCCCCCCCCCCACCCCCCCCCCCCCGATTCCAGCTCAGGTAGACGGCATGCCGGAACCCCACGAGGCCTCGCCGACCACGCAGACACCAGCATCACCACCGGAGAATGCAACACCGCCGCTGCGACCGGGGGGGTGAAGGTGGTGTCTCCGGAATGCCCGAGGGTGCGAGGTCTCGCAAGGAGACTGTGTCCTCCCGCCCGTCTGGGTATGCCACATAGGCGTACTGAGGGTTGGCGTGCAGGAGGTTCACCCTCTCGACCAGGGGGTCCGTTTTATGGGCCCTCACGTGCTTTCGCAGCAGGACGGGCCCCGGAGAGGTCAGCCAGGTTGGTAGTGTGGTTCCCGTAGTCGACTTCCTAAGGAAAACAAACATTCGTTCATGGGGGGTGGCGTTAATGGCAGTGCAAAGTAGTGACCGGATGGAATGCAGCGCTGCCGGGAGGACTTCCTGCCAGCGGGAGGTTGGGAGGCCCTTAGACTTTAAGGCTAAGAGGACGGCCTTCCATACAGTCGCGTTCTCTCTTTCCACCTGGCCGTTCCCTCGAGGGTTGTAGCTGGTGGTCCTGCTTGCAGCAATACCTCTTGCTAGTAGGAACTGGCGGAGTTCCTCGCTCATGAAGGAGGAGCCCCGGTCACTATGTATATAGTTTGGGAACCCGAACAAGGCGAAGAGGTCGTTCAGGCATTTAATGACCGTGGTGCTGGTCATGTCTGGGCAGGGGAAGGCGAAGGGGAAACGGGAGTACTCATCAACAATGTTGAGGAAGTACACATTATGGTCAGAGGACGGGAGGGGCCCCTTAAAATCGATGCTCAAGCGCTCGAAGGGGCGGGTGGCCTTGATCAGGCTTGCTCTGTCCGGCCTAAAGAAATGCGGTTTGCACTCGGCACAGGTCTGGCAGTTCCTGGTCATGGTCCTGACCTCCTCGATGGAGTAGGGCAGGTTGCGGGCCTTAATGAAGTGGTAAAGTCTGGTGACTCCGGGGTGGCAGAGGTCGTTGTGGAGGGTCTGAAGTCTTATCAATTTGCGCGTTGGCGCATGTAATTCGTGATAGAGCATCAGGGGGTTCGTTCAGCTTACCTGGCCGGTACAAGATATCATAATCATAGGTGGAGAGTTCGATTCTCCACCTCAAGATCTTGTCGTTCTTGATTTTACCCCTCAGCTTGTTATTAAACATAAAAGCGACCGAACGCTGGTCGGTGAGGAGGGTAAATCGTTTGCCTGCCAGGTAGTGCCTCCAGCGTCGTACAGCCTCCACAATCGCCTGGGCCTCCTTCTCGACCGACGAGTGTCGGATCTCAGGGCCCTGTAGGGTCCTTGAGAAGAAGGCCACCGGTCTCCCCTCCTGGTTAAGGGTAGCGGCTAGGGCGAAGTCGGATGCATCGCTCTCCACTTGGAAGGGGATGGACTCATCCACCGCGTGCATTGTGGCCTTAGCAATGTCTCCCTTAATGAGGGAGAAGGCAGCGCACGCTTCCTCCGTAAGGGGGAAGGATGTGGACTTCATGAGGGGTCTGGCTTTGTCCGCATAATTGGGCACCCATTGGGCATAGTAGGCGAAGAGCCCCAGGGTTCTCTTCAGCGCCTTTGGGCAGTGGGGGAGGGGTAACTCCATGAGGGGGCGCATTCTTTCGGGGTCGGGGCCGATGAGTCCGTCCTCTACTACGCAGCCGAGGATGGCAAGGCGTGAGGTGTTAAACACACATTTCTCCTTATTGTAGGTGAGGTTCAGCCGTTGGGCCGTACGGAGGAATCTCTCCAGATTAACATCATGGTCCTGCCGGTCGCGGCCGCAGATGGTGACGTTATCTAGATAGGGGAACGTGGCGTGCAGCCCGTTCTGGTCAACCTATACAAAAGGGACGGTCTACACCTGTGCAGAGATGGAACTGATGTTCTCGGGGTAATTTTTGATAAAGCAGTTCGGGAGCATTTAAACTAGTATGGCAGGGGGCTAGAAACCTATGTAGTGAAATAGAGGAAAGTGAAAGGCAGACAGAAATAAATGGTAAAAGGGTGAGGAACAAAAAACAAAGGGCCAAACTAATTCATAAAAAATGTGAGCATAAAAAAAGCCTGAGGGTTTTATACCTTAATGCGAGAAGCATCAGGAACAAGGTAGATGAATTAGCTGTGGAAATAGAGGTTAATAATTATGATCTAATTGGGATTACGGAAACATGGTTGCAGGGTGAGCAGGGCTGGGAGCTTAACATACAGGGATATTCAGTATTTAGGAAGGATCGACAAAAAAGAAAGGGAGGAGGGGTAGCATTGCTAGTAAAAGAGGGGATAAATGCAATTGAAAGGAAGGATATTAACTCAGTTAATACAGAATCTATATGGGTGGAGCTAAGAAATAGCGAGGGGCGAAAAACATTAATAGGAGTGGTATATAGGCCTCCAAATAGTAAAATAGAGGTTAGGGAGGGCATCACGAGGGAAATTAGAGAAGCGTGCAATAAGAGCACAGCTGTCATCATAGGTGACTTTAACTTACATATAGATTGGACTAGCCTAATCAGTAAAAATAATGAGGAGGAGGAATTCCTTGAGTGTTTAAGGGATGGTTATCTGGATCAATATGTCGAGGAACCAACTCGGGAACAGGCTATATTGGACTGGGTACTGTGCAATGAGAAGGGACTAATCAGTAATCTTGTTGTACGGGGACCCTTGGGTCAGAGCGATCATAACATGATCGATTTCTCACTCGAAATGGAGAGCGAAGAAATTGACTCAGAGACTAAGGTCCTGAATTTAAACAAGGGGAATTATGATGCCATGAGACGGGAACTGAGTAGGTCTGATTGGACAACGATCCTGAGAGGACTGGAGGTAGATAAACAATGGCAAACATTTAAAGATAGAATGACAAAATTGCAAAAATTGTTTATACCAATCTGGCATAAAAGGAAATCTAAAAAGGTGACTCAACCGTGGATAACAGGGGAAATTAGAGACAGCATAAAATCCAAAGATAGGGCGTATAAAATAGCCAAAAAAAGCGCCAGAGCGGAAGATTGGGAACAGTTTAAGATAGAGCAAAGGAGGGCAAAGGGCATGATCAAGAGGGGCAAAATAGCTTACGAAAACAAGCTGGCGGAAAATATAAAAACTAACTCCAAAAGCTTTTATAAATATATCAAAAGGAAAAGACTGGTGAAAACCAAAGTTGGTCCATTGCAGTCAGATACGGGGGAATATATAATGGGAAATAAGGAAATGGCAGATCAACTAAATGCATACTTTGGGTCAGTCTTTACGAAGGAAGACACAAAAAACCTCCCTGGGATATCGGGAAAAATAGGGACATTGGCAAAGGAGGAACTGACGCAAATCAATATCTCTAAGGATATGGTGTTAAGGAAGCTAAAGGGATTGAAGGTGGACAAATCCCCAGGGCCTGATAACATGCATCCTAGGGTACTGAAGGAGGTGGCCCTAGAGATAGCGGATGCACTAAGGATGATTTTTCAGAATTCATTAGACTCGGGAACAGTGCCGATGGATTGGAGGGTAGCTAACGTTACCCCACTATTCAAAAAGGGGGGTAGGGAAAAAGCAGGTAATTACAGACCTGTAAGCCTTACATCAGTTGTGGGCAAAATGCTGGAGTCCATCATTAAGGATGAAATAGCGGAGCACTTAGCAAATGGGGACAGGATAGGACAGAGTCAACATGGATTTACAAAGGGTAAATCGTGCTTGACTAATCTATTGGAATTTTTTGAGGGAGTAACTGGTAGAATAGATGGGGGAGAGCCAGTAGATGTGGTGTACCTGGACTTCCAAAAGGCCTTCGATAAGGTCCCACATAAAAGATTAGCATGGAAAATTGAGGCTCATGGGATAAAGGGGAAAGTTTTGGCGTGGATAGGGAACTGGCTGTCAGATAGAAAACAGAGAGTTGGAATAAACGGCTCATTTTCTGAATGGCAGGCAGTAACAAGTGGGGTACCACAGGGATCTGTCCTGGGCCCCCAGCTGTTCACAATTTACATTAATGACCTGGATCAGGGAGTCGGATGCAGCATTTCCAAATTTGCAGACGACACTAAACTAGGAGGTGGGGTGGGCTCAGAGGAAGAGACCAGGAAGCTCCAGAGCGATTTGGACAGACTGGGCGATTGGGCGGATAAATGGCAGATGCACTATAATGTGGACAAGTGCGAAGTTATCCACCTTGGGTGCAGGAACGGGAGGGCAAATTATTATTTAAATGGCAATAGATTGGGAGAGGGGGAAGTACAGAGAGACCTGGGTGTTCTTGTACACCAGTCACTGAAGGCGAGCATGCAGGTGCAACAGGCGGTCAAGAAGGCAAACGGTATGCTGGCCTTCATAGCAAAAGGGTTAGAATACAGGAACAGGGATACCTTGCTGCAGCTGTACAGGGCACTGGTGAGACCACACCTCGAGTACTGTGTACAGTTTTGGTCGCCTCATCTGAGGAAGGATGTTCTTGCCATGGAGGGGGTGCAGCGGCGATTCACCAGGCTGATACCAGGAATGGCGGGAATGACCTATGAGGAGAGACTATGTAGTTTAGGGATGTACACACTGGAGTTTAGAAGATTGAGAGGGGACCTCATAGAAGTGTATAAAATTCTGACAGGTCTAGACAGACTGGATGCAGAAGGAATGTTTCCCTTGGCGGGTGAAAACAGAACTAGAGGACATAATTTAAGGATAAGGGCTAAACCATTTAGGACAGAGATGAGGGGGAATTTCTTCACTCAGAGAGTGGTGAACCTGTGGAACTCATTGCCACAGAGGGCAGTGTACGCCAGCTCATTAAATATATTTAAGAGGGAATTAGATATATTTCTACGGGCAAAAGGGGTTAAGGGTTACGGAGAGAAGGCGGGGACGGGATACTGAATTAAAGGATCAGCCATGATCTCATTAAATGGCGGAGCAGGCACGAAGGGCCGAATGGCCTACTCCTGCTCCTATCTTCTATGTATCTATGTATCTCCCTTTGGAAGACCGAAACCCCGTTGGTGACGCCGAAGGGAACCCTAAGGAAGTGGTAGAGGCGGCCATTCGCTTCGAAGGCGGTATACTGGCGGTCCTCAGGGCGGATAGGGAGTTGGTGGTAGGCCGACTTAAGGTCGATGGTAGAGAATACTCGGTATTGTGCAATCTGATTGACCATATCAGATATGCGGGGAAGGGGGTATGCGTCCAGCTGGGTGTACCGGTTTATGGTCTGGCTGTAGTCGATGACCAGGCGGTCTTTATTGCCGGTCTTAACGACCACGACCTGGGCACGCCAGGGGCTGCTGCTCCCCTCGATGATGCCCTCCTTCAGGAGACGCTGCACCTCAGAGCTAATGAAGGCTCTGTCCCCGGCGCTGTACCGCCTGCTCTTGGTAGCGACGGGTTTGCAGTCGGGGGTGAGGTTAGCGAACAGGGAAGGTGGCGGGACCTTGAGGGTGGATAGGCCGCAGGTGTTACGCGGTGGGCGGTTTAAAGGCTGCTGGTTGTCGACTGAGTGGGGGGAGGGGTCCGCCGTATGCTAGAGTGACGCTTTGGAGGTGGGATTGGAAGTCCAGCCCTAGTAGGACGGCAGCGCAGAGCTGGGGGAGGACGAGGAGTTTAAAATTTTTATACTCCGTGCCCTTAACCGACAGGGTCACGACACAGTAGCCGCTGATGTCTGTGGCGTGGGACCTCGATGCCATCGAGATCCGGTTGCGCATTGGCCGGACAGTGAGGGAGTAGTGGCTCACCGTGTCTGGGTGGATGAAACTCTCCGTGCTTCCGCTGTCGAACAGGCAGGTCGTGGCGCGGCCGTTTACTTTGATGTCCATCATGGACTTGGACAGGTGGTGCGGGCGGGCTTGGTCCAGTGTGACGGAGGCTAGTGTGTGGCTCAGCGAGCTGCCGTAGTCTGCGGGTGAGGCTGTGGTCGAGTCCGGAGGCGAGGTGGCGGTCGAGCGTGGAGGGTAAAATGGCGGCGCCCACGAGGTTGGACAAAATGGCGGAGAAGATGGCTGCCCCCACAACTCGCATGAGGCACTGCTGGCCTCTGTTGATCTCTGTTGGCCTCTGCAGGCCTTAGCAAAGTGGCCTTTCTTCAGGCAGCTTGAGCACGTCGCGTTTCTCGCTGGGCAGCGCGCCCTAGGATGTTTCGCCTGGCCGCAGAAGAAGCAGCCGGCGGCCCGATCGCGGGGGTCCGAAGTCGCAGCCGGTACCGGGGGTGGCGGTCCCGATCGGGTACGGGACGCCGACGCAGAGGTAGGTCCCAGGGGCGGCGCTGCGAGGGGTATCGCGGTCGGGGTCGGTCCCGAGTCCCAGGGTCGCAAATTACTGTACCTGGAGTATGCCTCGAGGTCCCGATGGGCCACTTCTAGGGAGCGAGCGAGGGCTGCAGCTGTGTTCAGGTCAAGGTCCTTTGCTTCAAGAAGTCTTTGCCGTGCGTAGTCGGACCGCAGGCCTTTCACGAAGGCATCGCGGACATTATCTTCAGTATTTTCTGCCGCTGATACCGCTTTAAAGTCACAGTCCCTGCCGAGTGCTTGTAGCGCCCGTAAAAATTCATCTACCGACTCTCCTGGCTGTTGCGGGCGGGATCTTAGGAGGTGTCTGGCATACATGGAGTTTACCAGGCTCCGGTACTGTTGTTTCAGCAGGTTGATGGCGGCTTCGTATGTTTTAAGGTCCCGGATGAGTGCGAATACTTTAGGGCTCACTTGGGCGGTCAGAACTCTTAGCATGGATTTCTGAGGCACGCCGGATTCTCCCAGGTAGGATTCGAAACAGCTCAGCCAGTGTTCGAAGTCGAGGGCTGAGTTTGCTGCCTGTGGGCTTAGATCCAGGTACGGTGGTCGGTGGGCTCGCAGCCAGGCTGGCTGCTGTGGCTGTTGTAGCTGGGCGTCTGGCTGGTCGCTTGGCTGGTCGTTTGACTGCTCAAGTGTCGACATTTTAAAACTTAGCCAATAAAACAGGAGGAGGCCATTCAGCCGCTCGAGCCTGTTCTGCCATTCAATGAGATCATAGCTGATCTGCGACCTCCATATACCCACCTTTGGCCCATATCCCTTACACCTTTGGTTAACAAAAATCTATCAATCTCAGATTTATAATTAACAATGAATCCAGCATCAATTGCCGTTTGCGGAAGAGAGCTCCAAACTTCTCCCACCCTTTGTGTGTAGAAGTGTTTCCTAATTTCACTCCTGAAAGGCCTGGCTCTAATTTTTAGACTCTGCCCCCTAGTCCTAGACTCCCCAACCAGCAGAAATTGTTTCTCTCTATCTACCCTATCTGTTCCCCTTAATATCTTGAAAACTTCGATCAGATCACTCCTTAACCTTCTAAATTCCAGGGTTTACAACCTTAATTTGTGTAATCTATTCTCGTAACTTAACCCTTGAAGTCCGGGTATCATTCTGGTAAACCTACGCTGCACTCCCTCCAAGGCCAATATATCCTTCCTAAGGTGTGATGCCCAGAACCGCTCAGTGCTCCAGGTGTGGTCTAACCAGGGTTTTCTGCCGCAAAGCAAACTCACCCTGGATTTGATAAATGTTCTGTACTTTACACATTTAGTTAGGTGGCCAGTGCAGTGATGCTCATTACCAATTGGTGAGACATTGGGAGACAGAGAACCCTCCGGACATCAGACTTCTTATACCCAGAATACGTGCAAGATCTTGAGGTGCCTGAAAGAGACTTGTGTGGTTGCTACAGTAGAAACAGACTGTATGCCAGCAAATCCCCTGCCAGTTTCTTTCATCCTGATATCCCTTCCTATGGTGTCAGCTGTGGCTGTGTGGGTAGCACTCTCTCGCCTCTGTGTTTAGAAAGGTCATGGATCCAAGCCCAACTCCAGAGACTTGAGCGGGTAATCCAGCCTGACACTCCCAGTGCAGGTGCATACTGGGGCTCGGGGATAAGGCTGCTGAGAAAAATAATCGATCTCACTTGAAATAAAAATAAAATTGGCATTGTGATAATGAACAGATAATCTGTTTTAGTGATGTTGGTTGAGGGATAAATATTGGCCCCAGGACACCGGGGAGAACTCCCCCTGCTCTTCTTCGAAATAGTGGCCATGGGATATTTGACTCCGAGCCACATAAGGAGACATTGACACAGGAGACCAGGAACTTGGTCAAAGAGGTCGGTTTTAAGGAGCGTCTTGAAGAGAGAGAGAGAGAGAGGCGGAGAGGTTTGGGGAGGGAATTCCAGAGCTTAGGGCTAGGGAACCGAGTTTGTGGGGGGGACTGTAGGCAGTGGCTTCGGTCTTCCCAATGCTTTTAATTGGAGTGAATTTCTGCTCATCTGGGACTGGGTATTGGACAAGCGTTCTGACAACACCCAGGCAGTGGAGGGCTCGGGAGAGGTGGTGGGTGGTGAGGTAAACACACAGAATCACACACAGAAACCCCACAGTGCAGATAGAGGCCATTTCGGCCCATCGAGCCTGCACCGACACTTATCCCACCCGATCCCCGTAACCCCTACACCAACACATATCCCACCCGATCCCCGTAACCCCTACACCAACACATATCCCACCCGATCCCCGTAACCCCTACACCAACACATATCCCACCCGATCCCCGTAACCCCACGTATTTAATCCCCCTAACACTAAGGGTCAATTTATCATAGCCAATCAACCTAACCCGCACATCTTTGGACTGTGGGAGGAAACTGGAGCACCCGGAGAAAACCCACGCAAACACGGGGAGAATGTGTAAACTCACACACAGACAGTCACCCGAGGCCGGATTCGAACCTGGGTCCCTGGCGCTGTGAGGCAACAGTGCTAACCACTATGCCACCGTGCTGCTGGGTGTTGTCAGCGTACAAGTGGTGGAAGTGTCAGTAGGAGAGCATTTTGGCGACAGTGACCATAATTCGGTGAGATTTAAGGTGGTCATGGAAAAAGACAAAGACGGCCCGGAAATAAGGGTTCTAAATTGGGGGAAGGCCGATTTTAATATGATAAGGCAGGATCTGGCCAAAGTGGACTGGGAGCAGCTGCTTATAGGAAAATCCACATCAAAACAATGGGAGAGTTTCAGAAGGGAAATAGAGAGAGTACAACGCCAACATGTTCCTGTAAAGGTCAAGGGTGGGACCAACAAGCAAAGGGAACCTTGGATGACAAGGGATATACAAAAATGCATTAGAAATAAGAGGGGGGCTTTTGGCAGTTACAAAAGACTAAAGACAGAAGAAGCCCTAGAGGAGTATAAAAAGTGCAGGGGCATACTTAAAAAAGAAATTAGGAGGGCGAGGAGGGGCCATGAAATAACACTGGCGAGCAAAATAAAGGAAAATCCTAAGATGTTTTATAAGTATATTAAGGGCAAGAGGATAACCAGGGAAAGGGTAGGGCCCATTAGGGACCAAAGTGGCAATCTGTGTGTAGAGCCAGAGGATGTAGGTGGGGTTTTAAATGAATTTTTTGCATCTGTGTTCACTATGGAGAAAGACGATGCAGACATAGAAATCGGGCAAGGGGACTGTGACATACTTGAACATATTAGCATCGAGAGGGAGGAGGTGCTAGCGGTTTTAGCGGGCCAAAAAGTGGATAAATCCCCAGGCCCGGACGAGATGTATCCCAGGCTGCTGTGGGAGGCAAGGGAGGAGATTGCAGGGGCTCTGACACTAATTTTCAGAACCTCTCTGGCCACAGGGGATGTACCAGAGGACTGGAGAACAGCTAACGTAGTACCATTATTCAAGAAGGGTAGCAGGGATAAACCAGGGAATTACAGGCCAGTGAGTCTAACATCTGTGGTGGGGAAATTATTGGAAAAAGTTCTGAGGGACAAAATTAATCTCCACTTGGAGAGGCAAGGATTAATCGGGGATAGTCAGCATGGCTTTGTCAAGGGTAAATCATGTCTAACAAATCTGATCGAATTTTTCGAGGGGGTGACTAGTGGGGTGGATGAGGGAAATGCTGTGGATGTGGTGTACATGGACTTCAGTAAAGCTTTTGACAAAGTCCCGCATAGGAGACTGGTCAAGAAGGTAAGAGCCCATGGGATCCAGGGTGCCTTGGCGCGTTGGATCCTAAACTGGCTGAGTGGCAGGAGGCAGAGGGTGATGGTCGAAGGTTGCTTTTGTGACTGGAAGCCTGTGTCCAGTGGGGTACCTCAGGGATCGGTGCTGGGTCCCTTATTGTTTGTGATCTACATAAATGATTTGGATGAAAATGTAAAAGGTGTGATCAGTAAGTTCGCAGATGACACGAAAATTGGTGGGGTGGTAAATTGCGAGGAGGAAAGCCTCCGGCTACAGGACGATATAAACGGGTTGGTCAGATGGGCGGAAAAGTGGCAAATGGAATTTAACCCTGAAAAGTGCGAGGTGATGCATTTTGGACGGACAAATAAGGCAAGGGAATACACAATGAGTGGTAGGACCCTAGGAAGTACAGAGGGTCAGAGGGACCTTGGTGTACATGTACATAGATCCCTGAAGGCAGCGGAGCAGGTAGATAAGGTGGTTAAAAAGGCATATGGGATACTTGCCTTCATTAGCCGAGGCATAGAATATAAGAGCAGGGAGGTTATGATGGAGCTGTACAAAACGCTGGTGAGGCCACAGCTGGAGTACTGTGTGCAGTTCTGGTCGCCTCACTATAGGAAGGATGTGATTGCTTTGGAGAGGGTGCAGAGAAGATTCACCAGGATGTTACCTGGGATGGAGCGCCTCAGCTATGAAGAGAGGCTGGACAGGCTGGAGTTGTTTTCCTTGGAGCAGAGAAGGCTGAGGGGGGACCTGATTGAGGTGTACAAAATAATGAGGGGCATAGATAGGGTAGATAAAGAGGAACTTTTCCCCTTAGTGGGGGGGTCAATAACAAGGGGGCATAGATTCAGGGTAAGGGGCAGGAGATTTAGAGGGGATTTGAGGAGGAACTTTTTCACCCAGAGGGTGGTTGGAATGTGGAACTCAATGCCTGAAAGGGTGGTGGAGGCAGGAACCCTCACAACATTCAAGAAGCATTTGGATGAGCACTTGAAATGCCATTGCATACAAGGCTATGGACCAAATGCTGGAAAATGGGATTAGACTGGACAGGGATGGATGGGCGGCGCAGACACGATGGGCCGAAGGGCCTCTTTCTGTGCTGTAAAACTCTATGACTCTATGACATTTCCAACCTTTTTAAGTTGACACTTTTAGAAGAAAACGGGCATAAAATGTGCTGGGCATTGATGTGCTGGGCATTGATGCTGCCCGGTTGAACAGGGGCCTGGCTGCTCTCCCATTCACTGTTCTGTTGTGAAATTTGCTGTTCATCGTCAATTGCAACAACCACTCCATGCTGTGCAGTATGTTGAGTTCCCGATAACTGGGTCAAGTATAATCTTTCCCTTGGTTTGCTCCTATTGTGGCACGCTAATATCAATTTATTTCTTTGTACCGTGTGAAGCTAGCATTCGAAGTTTAATACTAGAAGTTTAATATTTCACATGGTATCACCTTTATGCTGTCCCTTTGTTAAGTAATACAAGACTAGAGAATTGTCTTGTTGCAATAATCGGCGCTCTCTTTAATACGTCGAGAGCCTGATCAATTCATGTTGTTTCACCATGAAACAAAGTGCAGTTTGTTGTGCAGTTCCAGTTCCAGTTATTGATCTAATTGCATTGCGCGCCAGACATCGGGATTGAGTTTCCGCCAGTTATATCAATGCTATCCGGGCAGAACTGGCCGAGCCAGCGCCAAAGGTCAAGGAATTTCAAACGTGAGTGAGTTACACTTAAAACCACCTGCACTCCTGTGTTCCGCAATATTTTAAAAAGAAAGACTTGCATTTCTATAGCGCCTTTCACGACCACCGGACGTCTCGAAGCGCTTTACAGCCAATGAAGTACCTTTTTTGGAGTGTAGTCACTGTTGTAATGTGGGAAACGCGGCAGCCAATTTGCGCACAGCAAGCTCCCACAAACAGCAATGTGATAATGACCAGATCATCTGTTTTAGTGATGTTGATTGAGGGATAAATATTGGCCCCAGGACACCGGGGAGAACTCCCCTGCTCTTCTTCAAAATAGTGCCACGGGATCTTTTACATCCACCTGAGAGGGCAGACGGGGCCTCGGTTTAATGTCTCATCTGAAAGACGGCACCTCCGACAGTGCAGCGCTCCCTCAGCACTGCACTGGGAGTGTCAGCCTAGCTTTATGTGCTCAAGTCCCTAGAGTGAGACTGGAACCCACAACCTTCTGACTCAGAGGCGAGTGTGCTACCCACTGATTCAAGATTCAATCCACCCATGGTCAGGCCCTGCCCACAAACCTGGCCGCACCCCCAGGTCGAGATTGTGAGATTCCGCCGGTTGCGCTGGCTTGGGACGGCTCTTCAAATTGCGCTCATTTTTGTAGGCGTGCAGACACCAAGTCCGCATGTTTCAGAAGGTTTTCACATCAAAAAACTATTGAATTTATTGGGAGACTGACTATGTACACCTATTAAATTATTAAATTGTTCAGTGTAGTTTTTTATTTGTTATTTTCAGTGATTTTTAAATCCGGGTACTCCCAGGTGGCGGACTGGACACACTTATTAAAAATGCTTATTTTTGGTGATAAACCCATTTTCAGCTGTATTAATAAAACGGCACCAGGTTACCGCTCTTAAGCACATCAAGGAACACCTTTTAATGGAAAGAAAAAAAGAATGATTCCGTTCTATTATGCTGCCCGATTACATAAAATCCTGGAAGATTTTACGTTTGTGATTATGCAAAGATTTTTTGCTCCAAGTCCTGCCGTAAGTCCCACCCCGGTTACCCTCAACTCAATGGCTGTCACAGTGGTGTTAATATTAACTCGCCAAGGCTTCTTCGGCGGCGCCTCCCAAACCCGCGACCTCTTCCACCTAGAAGGACAAGGGCAGCAGGCGCATGGGAACACCACCACCTCCAAGTTCCCCTCCAAGTCACACACCATCCTGACTTGGAAATATATCGGCTGTTGCTTCATCGTCGCTGGGTCAAAATCCTGGAACTCCCTCCCTAACAGCACTGTGGGAGCACCTTCACCATACGGGACTGAAGCAGTTCAAGACCGGCGGCTCACTGCCACCTTCTCAAGGGGCACTTAGGGATGGGCAATAAATGCCAGCCTTGCCAGCGACGCCCACATCCCAGGAACGAATAATAAAAATTTCGCACAGAGAATGCTGTAAAACAGCCGTCAGTGATTCAGGCCTTCCTCGAGACTAGGAGACATTACAGGCGTTAAACATTTAAACAAAGGGAAGGGGAAAAAGATTGATTTTTAAAAAATCCTCTCACGCACGCAGGATAATAAATCGAATGGGCTGCAAAGTACCAGGCTGGACAGAAGGTGATTAAATGGCAGACTTTATATTAGCAAGAGACAAAAGGAGGCATAATGAGTGAAATCAAAGCAATAAAAGACATATTTTCAAATCCCTCCATGGCCCTCTCCCTATCTCTGTAACCTCCTCCAGCCCTACAACCCTCTGTGATCTCTGCGCTCCTCTAATTCTGGTCTCTTGCACATCCCCGATTACCTTCGCTCCACCATTGGCGGCCGTGCCTTCTGTTGCCTGGGCCCCAAGCTCTGGAATTCCCTCCCTAAACCTCTCCGCCTCTCTACCTCTCTCTTCCTTTAAGACGCTCCTTAAAACCGGTCTTTTTGACCAGGCATTTGGTCAGCTGTCCAGATATCTCCTTATGTGGCTCGGTGTCAAATTTTGTCTGATAAACGCTCCTGTGACGTGTCTTGGGACGTTTTACTACGTTAAAGGCGCTATACTAATACAGGTTGTTGTTGACTCGGAGGGTGAGAGAATAGCTAAGGAGGATTGGCAGAAAGGTAAGCATGAAAATCTGGGGGTTCCACTGGTCCAGGAATCTGCTGGAAGAAAATCTAGGAAGCAGGTCGAAACAAAGGGCGCAGACCACCCACCCACCGGTACTGTTCTGACTGGGGTGGGTGTCCACCCTAAGTAACAACCCGCCCCCTCTCACCATCCCTGGAAACACCGGCACACCCATCTCACATTGTGCCTGGCGGTTGTTGAGTGGACCTTTCCCTTGAGGGAGCAGAGAGAGCATTCCCCACCCCCTCACCTCACCCACCCCACCATCCCCCCCCTCCAACCCCACCCGTTGCTGGTTAACAACAACAAATACAGGCAGCTCAGCCCTATTATTGAGCTCAGAAGATGGGAACGGTTCCTTAAATTCTCTTGAATTCAGAAGAATGAGAGGGGATCTCATTGAAACATACAAAATTATTACAGGGCTTGATAGGGTGGATGCTGGGAGAATGTTTCCCTTGGCTGGGGAGTCTAGAACCAGGGGCCACAGCCTCAGGATAAAGGGTCGGCCATTCAGGACTGAGATGAGGAGAAATTTCTTCACTCAGAGGGTGGTGAATCTTTGGAATTCTCTACCCCAGAGGGCTGTGGAGGCTCAGTCATTGGGTTTATTCAAAACAGAAGTCGATAGATTTCGGACAAGTAAAGGCATCAAGGGATAAGAACATAAGAACATAAGAAATAGGAGCAGGAGTAGGCTAATCGGCCCCTCGAGCCTGCTCCACCATTCAATAAGATCATGGCTGATCTGATCCTAACCTCAAATCTAGCAGCACGGTGGCATAGTGGCTAGCACTGTTGCCTCACAGCGCCAGGGACCCTGGTTCGAATCCGGCCTCGGGTGACTGTGTGGAGTTTGCACATTCTCCCCGTGTTTGCGTGGGTTTCCTCCGGGTGCTCCGGTTTCCTCCCACAGTCTAAAGATGTGCGGGTTAGGTTGATTGGCTATGATAAATTGACCCTTAGTGTTAGGGGGATTAAATACGTGGGGTTACGGGGATAGGGTGGGATATGTGTTGGTGTAGGGGTTACGGGGATCGGGTGGGATATGTGTCGGTGCAGGCTCGATGGGCCGAAATGGCCTCTATCTGCACTGTGGGGTTTCTGTGATTCTGTGATATAGCGATAGGGCCGGTGAATGGAGTTGAGGCAGAAGATCAGCCATGATCTCATTGAATGGCGGAGCGGGCTCGAATGGCCTACTCCTGCTCCTATTTCTTATGTTCTTAATGTTTTCTCAGATCACCCCATTAACTTTCCCATCTGCAAGCGATTAGCCCGAGATTACCAGTTTGTCATCGGTTCCTTCATACCAGATATCACTCTGGTGAATCACAGTTGGACTTTCTCCAACCTCTAGGAGTTCCAAAACTGAACACTACTCCAAATGAAATCTGACCAGTGCGCTGTATGATTACAGTAATATTTCCCTGCTTTTTATGTTCTAACACTCTCTTGTGATGAAGTCCAGCCACCACACTAGTCATTTTGCTTTTCTTTGCACCTGTGAGCTAGCTTGCAATAATTATGAACCTGGCTCTCTCAATCATTTTGTTCATCTGTCTCTGCCATGTTTCCTCAATTAGATTATGCATCTATTTGTCAAACTTGCGTTCAAAGTATCCTACAGTACTTCAGACTTTGTTACAACAATAACTTGTACTTATTTGGCACCTTTAATGTAGTAAAACGTTCCAAGGCGCTTCACAGGAGCGATTATCAAACAAAATTTGACACCGCGCCACATAGGAAGATATTAGGACAGGTGACCAAAAGCTTGGTCAAAGAGGTAGGTTTTAAGGAGCGTCTTAAAAGGGGAGGGGTGAGTCGGAGAGGTTTAGGGAGGGAATTCCAGAGCTTAGGCCCTTGGCAGCTGTAGGCACGTCGCCAATGGTGGAGTGAAGAAAATCAGGGATGCGCAAGAGGGCAGAATTAGAGGAGCGCAGAGATCTCGGAGGGTTGTAGGGCCGGAGGAGGTTATGGAGATAGGGAGGGGCTTTAAACATTGTTCTGTCCACTTATTTAATCTATCTATGACCTTGTGCAATTTTCTGCTCTCTTCACAGTTCACGAAACCTCCTAGCTTAGTATCATCTGCGAATTTGAACATACTCCCCTCTATTCCCCAATTCAGGTTATATGATATCTAGAAAGATTGGGCTCCAGGACTGATTCCTGGGGAACATTGCATGCCATTGTCGGAATATCCCTTTTGTCCCAACTTTGTGTCTCCGACCTCCCAACCAGTTTTGTATCCATGCCACAAGCTGTTTCCAATTTAAAGTGCCTCAGTTTTAGCCAGCAATCTCTTGTGCAGAAACTTTATCAAATGTCTTCTGAAAAATCCATTGATTCCCATGCCCACCTTCTCAGTAACTCTTGCCAAAGAACTCTCTCACGTTAGTTGGACCTTTCACAATACAATGCTGATTCTTCCTAAGGTGTCATCCGTGGCTCAGTGGGTATCGCCCTCGCCTCTTTTTAGTCAGAAGGTTGTGGGTTCAAGAGACTTGAGCACAAAACCCAGGCCGACACTCCCAGTGCAGTACGGAGGGGCAGTACTGAGGGAGCGCCGCACTGTCGGAGGGGCAGTACTGAGGGAGTGCCGCACTGTCGGAGGGGCAGTACTGAGGGAGAGCCGCACTGTCGGAGGGGCAGTACTGAGGGAGCACTGCAATGTCGGAGGGGCAGTACTGAGGGAGTGCCGCGCTGTTGGAGGGGCAGTACTGAGGGAGTGCTGCACTATTGGAGGGGCAGTACTGAGGGAATGCTGCACTGTCGGAGGTGCAGTACTGAGGGAGCGCCGCACTGCCGGAGGGGTGGTACTGAGGGAGCGCCACACTGTGGGAGGGGCGGTACTGAGAGAGCGACGCAATGTCGGAGGTGTCGTTTTTCAGATGAGACATTAAATCGAGGCCCCCTCAGGTAGATGTGAAAGATCCCACGGCCACTATTCGAAGAGGAGCAGGGGGAGTTCTCCCCTGTGTCTTGGTCAACATTTGTCCTTCAACCAACACCTAAAACAGATGATCTGGTCATTATCACATTGCTGTGTGTGGGAGCTTGCTGTGTGTGGGAGCTTGCTGTGTGTGGGAAGCTTGCTGTGTGCAAATTGCCGACCTTATTTCCAACATTACAACAGTGGCTACACTTCCAAAAGTACTCCATTGGCTGTGAAGCGCTTTGGGACGTCCTGAGGTTGTGAAAGGCGCTATAGAAATGCAAGTCTTTCCTTTATTTCCTGTTCAACGTTTACCTTTCCAAGTGCTTATTTACTTGGCTCCTGATGATGAAATCTGGCAATTCCCTGCACTTCGAATGTTAAACTCACTGGTCTGCAGTTTACTGAGTTTGTCCCATTCTCCTTCCGCTATCTGTACCGGAGGAATGTTAATCTGGGAATCAGCAGGCCCTGGAAAATTCTAACTCGTGTCCCCCCAGTTTGCTCACCTGTTTCTTTTAATGCAGTCGGGGGGAAAGTCTGGGCCCAGAGGTTTACCCGGTTGGAATCCCATTATATACCCATTAATATGTTTCAGTTTATATTAATCTCCATGTCACTCATTCCTAGTGTCCCCTGTATCTCTGGTATCGCACCTTCCTCCAGTGTGATGACTGAACTAAAATATTACACAGGATATACGGCACAGAAACAGGCCATTCGGCCCAACCAGTCCATGCCGGCATTTATGCTCCACTCGAGCCTCCTCCCGTCTTTCCTCATCTAAATCTATCAGCGTAACCCTCTATTCCCTGCTCCCTCATATATTTGTCCAGCCTCCCCTTAAATGCATCGATACTATTCGCTTCAACCACTCCCTGTGGTAGTGAGTTCCACATTCTCACCACTCTGAGTAAAGAAGTTTCTTCTGAATTCCCTATTTGATTTCTTGGTGACTCTCTTATATTGATGGCCTCCAGTTATATTCTTCCCCACAAGTGGAAACGTTCTCTGTATCCAATCTATCAAAACCTTATATGATTTTAAAAACCTCTATTAGGTCACCCCTCAGCCTTCTCCTTTCAAGAGAAAAGAGCCCCAGCCTGTTCATCCTTTCCTGATGGGTGTACCCTCGCATTTCTGGTATCATCCTTGTAAATCTTCTCTGCACTCTCTCCAGTGCCTCTATATCCTTTTTATAATATGGCGAGGAGAACTTCTGACACGGCCTTCTCCTTTACGACTGACATATCTAAATCTCTCTACTCCTTGGATGTATTATGCTTGATACAGACTAGATGCAGGAAGGATGTTCCCGATGGTCGGGCGAGTCCAGAACCAGGGGTCACAGTCTAAGGATAAGGGGTAAGCCATTTCGGACTGAGATGAGGAGGAATTTCTTCACCCAGAGAGTGGTGAACCTGTGGAATTCTCTACCACAGAAGGCAGTGGAGGCCAATTCATTAAATATATTCAAGAAGGAGTTAGATATATTTCTTAAGGCTAAAGGGCTATGGGGAGAAAGCAGGGACAGGGTACTGAATTTGGATGATCAGCCATGATCTCATTGAATGGTGGAGCAGGCTCGAGGGGCTGAATGGCCTCCTCCTGCTCCTATCTTCTATGTTTCTATGATACCATCTCTCGATCTTTTCATGCTGCCTTTGTTGCCTTCCTTGTTATTTTCTTGGCCTTCTCATTGCTTTTTATAATCCTTATCTTGGACACCATTCTTTTGCCCTTGTACAAACCTCTTGATTTTGTTTAATACTCATCCTCGCTGCTCGTGAGGACACCAGTCGCTTCTAATTGACCGGGGTGGTTGTCTAAGAGCAGTCAATCCCGGAATAACCTGAGCACGGCACTGCGCTTACTTTTAAAGGCAAGCATCAAGTTGCACATGATAATGCATTTCCTGCTGCAATACCCCTGTCCCTATAAAACAACACATCTTTCAACTTGCCCGTGAGTGGTGTCCTGGGAGGTCGATGTGCATATTATAAATTTTAAGGATGAGAATGGAGTCTTGTGCTTCCCTGGGATCTGTGTTTTTGCAAATTCAGATTGTGAGTCTGGGCCAAAGTCCCCGTAAACTTTGTTTTGCAAGAAACTCATTGTAGGTTCTTTGGCAAGCCAAGGGTAGTTCATCTGTTTCCACTTCAACCAACCAGATGCGATTGAAGATTCTTTTCCAGCCAGATATCCAAAACAGGCTATTTGAAATGTTAATTTATACAGATTGACAGATTGTGGAATAGACATGTCTAATTTCCCTGAATGTTGAACTACTGAAGTGATATGTTTATAGGAAGACTGTAATACATGTATGTTTTGGACGAGACGTTAAACCGAGGCCCTGTCTGCCCCCTCAGGTGGACGTAAAAGGATCCCACAACACTATGTTGAAGAGCAGGGAGGTTCGCCCCGGTGTCCTGGGGCCAATATTTATCCCTCAATCAACATCACTAAAAACAGATTATCCGGTCATTATCACATTGCTGTTGGTGGGAGCTGGCTGTGCGCAAATTGGCTGCCACGTTTCCCACATTACAACAGTGGCTCCACTTCAAAAAGAACTTCATTGGCTGCAAAGCGCTTTGGGATGTCCTGAGGTTGTGAACGGCGCTGTGGAAATGCAAGTCTTTCTTTCTTTGTCTGGAAAAACAAACATGTGAAGCGGTTGTTTACATTCATTCACAAAAGGCTTGGAGACTCCCTGAACTGTGCCTCATTCGCCTTATTATTCCAGCTTTCTAGCCCAGCTTTGAACTATTAACTAAACTACCCACCCCTATTGTGTCTGTATCGAATGACATTACAATTTTTAATATAGAATCATTAGAATGATGCAGCACAGAAGGAGGCCATTTGGCCCATCGTGCCTGTGCCAGCTCTTTGAACGAGCTCTCCAATTAGTCCCACTCCCCCCTGCTCTTTCCCCACAGCCCTGCAAAATTTTCACCTTCAAGTATTTATCCAATTCCCCTTTTGAAAGTTACTATTGAATCTGCTTCCACCGCCCTTTCAGGCAGCGCGTTCCAGATCACAACAACTCGCTGCGTTAAAAACATTCTCCTCATCTCCCCCTCTGGTTCTTTGGCCAATTTTACCTCTTTATTGCAAGGAAAGAAAAGTTTCACACCAATGTTCTCCTTGGTGGCGATCTCGAGGTCCCGCGCAGGCTGCTCGAGGGCTTTGTAATGGGGGGGAAAAAAGGTGCATGCGTGATAATTTGAATGTGCCATGCAGCCCCTTAAAGGGGCCACGCAACCGGTAATAAATTAGTGGGAACATTGGTCTCAACTCGTGCTGGACGAATACTTCGATAGCACCTGCCCTTCTGACTGCCCGACCCAGCAGAGTAGGGAAACCTGTACTCAGCAACACTAGGTGACCATCCTTGGTTCATTTATCTCTGCAATTGTTGCAACAGCTGGTCATTGGGCGGTGTGTGCACCGAGTAAACCTTCAGGCCAACCGAGCCTCTGAGTATTTCTAAGCCCCCCCCTGTATTCTCTGACTGAAATACAAACCGCACTCATGTCACATTTTTATTTCCGCAGCTGAAATGCGACTGTCCTCTTCAAATGGACTAGAGTTGCTTTTAAATCTCTGTCCTCCTCAGATCTAGTGCGGAGGATTTGAGATGTCTGCCCCTTCTCCCCGATTAACAGCTCCAAACAATACCATTAACATTTCTTCTGCTTGTCAAAGGATATGATGGGCTAGTCTCCCGGGATGTAAAAATGGTAACAGTCACTATTCAAACACAAGCTTGCGTTAGTTTTATGTTTGAGGAAGTATTTGTTACAAGAATTATGATTGTTTCACCTCGGATGCAGTGGTTTGACAAAAACCGTTAATTATTCATCTCCACCGCTGAGGTAACAGGCAAAGTCATTTGGATGATCCACACTTTCAGGAGTGATCATACTAACCAATTTGCTGCTTACTCGCCTAACCAACCTGGTCCAAGTGAGGGGACATTATGGGGTAGTTATTAACCAGTTACTGATGGTAGAATGAGGTAGCTACAGAAGAATCTGTAGGGATACTAGGATATGTCCAAATTAGGAGGACTGTACTTTGGGTATCTGAGGCGCTTTGTTTTGCTCTTGGAGAATTGCTTCCAGTTTTGGTCTCTACACCTGCTGACAGAATATAAAACACTAGTTAGGCCGCAGCTAGAGCACTGCCTGCAGTTCTGGTCACCACATTACAGGAAAGATGTGATTGCACTAGAGAGGGTACAGAGGAGATTTACGAGGATGTTGCCAGGACTGGAGAATTTGAGCTATGAGGAAAGATTGGATAGGTTGGGGTGGTTTTCTTTGGAACAGAGGAGGCTGAGATGAGGTGTATAAAATTATGAGGGGCCTGGATAGAGTGGATATGAAGGACTGAGTTCCCCTAGCAGAGAGGTCAATAACCAGGGGGCATAGATTTAAAGTAATTGGTAGAAGGATTAGAGGGGAGTTGAGGAGAACTTTTTTCACCCAGAGGGTGGTGGGGGCCTGGAACTCACTGCCTGAAAGGGTGGTAGAGGCAGAAACCCTCATCACATTTAAAAAGTACTTGGATATGCACTTGAAGTGCCGTAACCTACAGGGCTACGGACCAAGAGCTGGAAAGTGGGATTAGGCTGGAGAGATCTTTTTCAACCGGCCACCGACACGATGGGCCGAACGGCCTCCTTCTGTGCCGTAAATTTCTGTGATTTCTATTATTGGGATTCTAGAGAATGTGCAGAGAAGGGGAACGAGGATGATACCCAAAGTTAGATCTTTGTTATAAGAATAGGATTAGTTACTCACTTGAAAGAAATTTAGGCGCAAGGAGATCTGAATGAGATTTAAAAATAATAAGATTGGTGGTTGTTGATTAGGAACAGATGTTCAAAATGATACTGAAGGTAGGACTAGAGGATGTGTCTAAAATACAGAGGCGAAAGGTCAAGTTAGATGCCAGGGAGCATTTTCTTTCTCGGTGGATTGTTACTCTCCTGAACAGACTGTTGGAGGACGTGGTTATGCTAAAATCCTTTGAGAAAGAACCCAGTGAATTTTATTGATGGAGAAAAAAAAGTGCCATCATTCTTGTCTTTGAGTCAAAAGGTCGTGGGTTCAAGTCCCACTCTAGAGACTTGAGCACAAAACTCTAGGCTGGCACTTCCAGTGCAGTGCTGAGGGAGTGCTGCACTGTTGGAGGTGCCGTCTTTCGGATGAGACGTTAAACTGAGGCCCTGTCTGCCCTCTCAGGTGGACATAAAAGATCCCACGGCACTATTTCGAAGAGGAGCAGGGGAGTTCTGACCAATATTTATCCCTCAACTAACACCTCCAGAACAGGTTATTATCATATTGCTGTTTTTGGGAGCTTGCTGTGTGCAAATTGGCTGCCGCGTTTCCTACATTACAACAGTGGCCACACTTCAAAAAGTGCTTCATTGGCTGTAAAGTGCTTTGGGACGTCCTGAGGTGGTGAAAGGCGCTGGAGAAATGTCTTTTTCTTTCTTTTAATGCCGAGATGATCTGGAGTGCACTTGATCGCCTCGGGGAGTTGGACAGGAACTTCAAGAGGTTTTTCATGTAGTTGAACATAAGAAATAGGAGCAGGAGTAGGCCACTCGGCCCCTCGAGCCTGCTCCGCCATTCAATAAGATCATGGCTGATCTGATCCTAACCGCCAGTCTACTATCACAGAACCATCTCCTGAATCTAACAGAATTAGACACATGAAATAGGAGCAGGATCAGGCTACACGGCCCCTGGGCCCGCTCCGCTACCCACAGGGCCATGACCGATCCGAACCTAGACTCATGTCCAAATTCCTGCCCGCTCCCCGTAACCCTTAATTCCCTTTACTTCTAGGAAACTGTCTATTTCTGTTTTAAATTTATGTAATGATGTAGCTTCTACAGCTTTTTGGGGCAGCATATTCCATGGACCTACCACCCTCTGAGTGAAGTAGTTCCTCCTCATCTCAGTTTTGAAAGAGCAGCCCCTTATTCTAAGACTATGCCCCCTAGTTCTAGTTTCACCCATCATCGGGAACTGTAGTGTCCGTGTGTAGATAAAGACACTGAAGACAGGAGTTGGTTCATAGGTATTTACTAAGCAAGTCTGGGGGGGGTTTCTAAAGGATATACACAATACACAGGCTTATATAGCCCAAGTGGCAATTACCGGCATTACGCACACCTGGGGCTCTTAAAGGCACATACACCATAATTGCTCTTAAAGGCACATACACCACAATTCCTTCCCTTCTAGCTAACTAGTACATCATATTTTAAGTAATTATTAATTACATGTTATATGCAAAATAATATACATTGCTGTATTAATTAATTATAAGTTAGTCTCTCAGGAGGCTTCCTGACTCGGTCCGGATAACGCCTCGGGGGTGTAGTAGTTTCTGGTGGTGTAGTAGGTTCTTCTGGCAAGGCTGATTCGGCTTGAAGGCCAGTGTCGGGTTCATCGGGCTCCAGTATCACCGGATCGGAGGTAGATATGGGTATCTCTACTTCATCGTTAGATGTATAGAGTGGTGGTGTAGGTTGTCCCTTTTCGGATGACTTGATGATTTGGTCAGCATGGCGCCTTATTATGCTGTCTCCGATGTGCACGGTATACATCAGTGGTCCTAATCGTATGCAGATAGTTCCAGGCTGCCATTTCTCGGTACGGTAGTCCCGGGCCAAAACCGGTTGGCCTATCTGGAAGGCCCTAGTTGGCCTTTCATTCATGCCCTGAAACTGCCGGTTCTCCACGTCCCTTCGGATGTTGGGCTTGACCAAATCCAGCCGGCATCTTAGGTTTCTATTGTAGAACATCATGGCGGGAGTTTGGTTAGTAACCATATGCGTTGCATTCCTATATGCAAATAAGTAGTTATCCACCTTGTGCTGAAGTTTTATGTCTTCATTACCCATGGCCTTGATGGCCTTCTTGAAGGTCTGGACAAACCTTTCAGCCAATCCATTGGTGGCGGGATGGTATGGGGCGGACGTGTAGTGCTTTACCCCATTGTTCTTTAAGAACTTTCTGAATTCTTCGGACACAAATTGCGGTCCATTATCAGAACATATCTGCTCCGGCAGCCCATTCCTGGCAAATATGGTCCTTAATACTGTGATGGTTTTTTCCGTGGCGGTGGAGGACATCTTTATTACCTCCGGCCACTTGGAGTGTGCATCAACTGCGATTAAGAACATTGAGTCCATAAATGGACCAGCAAAGTCGATGTGCACCCTTTGCCAGGGAGATGAGGGCCACTCCCATGGATGTAGAGGGGCCTGTGGCGGAGCATTTTGGACCTTCTGGCATCCTAGGCAGCTCTTGGTCATGTCTTCGATGTCCCCATCGATACCTGGCCACCATACAAACGCCCTAGCTAGGTTCTTCATTTTCACTCCACCCAGATGCCCCTCGTGAAGCTCCTTTAGCACTTTATCCTGGAGTTTGGGTGGAATCACCACTCTGGATCCACACATCAAGGTTCCTCGGCACACTGACAGCTGTTCTCTTCTTTGCGAGAATGCTGGCAACAGTGGTTCACCATGTGCTGGCCATCCCTTCACTGTTAAATCGTAGACCCGTGAGAGAGTAGGGTCATTTCTTGTCTCCCTTTCAATGGCAGAATTTGTCACCGGTAGACATTCCACTATGGTAGAGTGGAATATCTCTACTGGGTCTACTGTAGGTGCCTCTTCTATCGTTGGCAACGGCAGGCGCGATAAACTGTCAGCATTGCCATGCTGTTTTGACCCTTTGTATTCAATGTTGTATTGGTGTGCCCCTAGAAAAAGGGACCACCTCTGTAGTCTTTGTGCCGTCATAATGGGGACACCTTTTTTAGGGTTGAATATGGAGATGAGGGGTTGATGATCAGTCAGCAAGGTAAATTTTTGTCCGTGTAGGTAATGGTTGAATTTCTTCACTCCCCATACCAGGCTGAGTGCTTCCCTGTCTATCTGGGCATAGTTACGCTCAGCTGAGTTCAATGAGCGTGACGCAAAAGCTATCGGCCGTTCTGAGCCATCAGGGAACCTATGGGACAATACCGCTCCTATGCCGTAAGGGGATGCATTGCACGCCAGTCTGATTGGTAGTGATGGGTTGTAATGAGCCAAAATTTTCTCGGATGTGATTAAGTCTTTACATTTATGGAAGGCACGTTTACAGTCTTCGTTCCATTTCCAAATCACTCCTGTCTGTAGAAGATCATTAAGAGCGTGTAGAATAGTTGATAAGTTCGGTAAAAATTTATGATAGTAATTTATTAATCCCAGGAATGACCTTAATTGTGAAACATTTTCAGGTGCTGGGGCTTTTATAACTGCTTAAATTTTTTCAGGTGACTTATGCAACCCTTCCTTATTAATTATGTGGCCACAATATGATATCTGATTTTGGAAAAATTCGCACTTGGGGCGATTTGCTCGTAGGCCCCGTTCTTTCAGCCTAGTGAGCACCTGCTCCAAATTGGCAAGGTGCTCGTTGTCATTTTCTCCTGTTATAAGGATGTCGTCTAGGTAGCATTGAGTCCCCGGAATCCCTTGCAGGACTTGCTCCATAGCTCTTTGCCAGATAGCTGGAGCTGATGCTATTCCAAAAACCAGTCGATTGTACTGGTACAGGCCTTTGTGTGTGTTTATTGTGAGATACTTTTTAGAGGTCTCCTCAACCTCCATCTGTAGATATGCCTGTGCCAAGTCAATTTTTGTGAAACGTTTCCCTCCGGATAGTGAGGCGAAAATATCTTCTATCCTCGGAAGAGGATACTGTACCGTGTGAAGGACCGGGTTTACAGTCACCTTAAAGTCCCCACAGATGCGAATTTTTTTCTGTTCCTCAGAGTTATTTTTCAATGTTTTTTTCATGACTGGAACGATGGGTGTTGTCCATTCGCTCCAATCTATTTTGGATAATACGCCTGCCTTTTCCAAATTCTTCAGCTCTGCCTCGACTGCCGGACGTATTGCGTATGGCACCGGTCTTGCCTTAAAAATTTTTGGAATTGCTGTATCTTCCACTTTTATTGAGGCGGTGATGCCTTTCAAGGTTCCTAGTTTCTCTTGAAACACTTCTTTGGCGTTGGCCAAGATGTCTTTTAATCGTTCAGGTATGATGTCATCATTTTTTTTCCTTACTGGTCACCGTCAGTGCCTGAATGGAGTGCCAGTCTAAACGTATCTTCCTTATCCATTCACGTCCCAACAACGGTGGACCACCATCTTGTAGAATGTATAAATACAACTTTTGTATTTCTTTGCCGTTGTATACCACAGGCACCCTTATTTTTCCTTTGGGGTAGACTTTCTGCCCCGTATATGTTTTTAAGATAAATGGATGTGTCTTTTAGAGGTATATGCGAAAATAGCCTCTCGTAATCTCGTCGATTTATTACGGTTAGAGCTGATCCTGTATCTAGCTCCATTTTAACTGGGGACCCTGCTATTGTGAGGGTAACCCAAATGGTTTGGTAGTCCTCTTTGGCAAGTACATTATGTAATTTGAGACAGCTTAGTCTCTTGTTTCCGGAGTCGCTATCGCTATTCTGGTCTTCAGAGCTATTGTCCGTCATCATTTGTACCTTCCTGTACTTTATTGATTTTTTGTTTTCTGTCAGTGGATTTATTTTGTCCAGATTGGCATACCCGTGCAATGTGTCCAATCTTACCACATTGCCTGCATGCTTTGCCCTTGAACCAGCAGTCCCTCTGGTTATGGGTGGATCTGCCGCAGCGATAACATCTTCCGAACTCCTGTGTCATTTTATGGGTGCCGAAGTCCTGTGTCTCTTGTTGTATCTCTGCAGCTCCTTTTGCTGCTGCTTCGTATGATACAGCCATACTGAAAGCTTTGTCCAATGTTAAATCTTTTTCAGAAAGCAGTCTTTTTTGTGTTCCTTCACTTAAGAGACCACAAACAAATTTGTCTCGAAGATAATCCGATAGTCCTGCTCCGAATTGGCAGTACTTTGATAGCTTTCTTAATTCGGTTAGGTAATCAGCGTTACTTTCATTCTTGTGTTGGTTTCTCTTGAAGAACTTGAATCGTTCCGCTATCAGCAGCGGTGTTGGGTTTAAATGCTCCTGCAGGGTATCAACAATTTCTTTAAAAGTCTTGTCCTTTGGTTTGGCTGGAGTGATTAAATTTTGTAACAGCCCGTATGTCTTCGCGCCCATTAAGTTCAGAAGTACTGAAGCTTTTTTTTCATCTGTTATTCCATTTGCAGTGCAATAAACCTCTACTCTTTCCACGTATGTGGTCCAATCTTCTATTTCGCCATCAAAAGCCTCAATATTACCAGATTTAGGCATTTCAGAAAAGATATGGCGCTTCCCGGGTTTTTTTTTCTTTTTTTTCTCTCTGTAGCAACGATATGGCGCTTCCCGCGCTTTCCCGCCGCTGCTACCGATAACAACGCTGTTTTACTGTGGTTTCCGTTTATTCACTGTTGGAGACTCGTTCCCGACGGAGGTCTAAACGCTGACCTGCTTGCCGCGCCGGCCGTCTCTCGAGTGCACCCTCCCAGTCCGTTATTGCTTGCCTCTGATTTCGCTGCCTGTCTCAGCTGTAGAGCCCGCCGCTGGAGCTCCAGCCTGACGCCCAGGAAGGATTAGCGCAGTACCTGTCACCAGCTTGGCCAGCTGGTGAAACCACAGTTTCTCTTACTTCCTTGAGTCTTCTGGACGCTGGAGGAATCGATGTCCTTGAGGTGCTGCCGAATTGCAGGTAAGTCCGTTTCCACTTCGTCACCACTGTAGTGTCCGTGTGTAGATAAAGACACTGAAGACAGGAGTTGGTTCATAGGTATTTACTAAGCAAGTCTGGGGGGGGGTTTCTAAAGGATATACACAATACACAGGCTTATATAGCCCAAGTGGCAATTACCGGCATTACGCACACCTGGGGCTCTTAAAGGCACATACACCATAATTGCTCTTAAAGGCACATACACCACAGGAACATCCTCCCCGCATCCACCCGATCCAACCCCTTCACAATCTTATATGTTTCAATAGGATCGCCTCTCATTCTTCTGAACTCCAATGAGTAGAGTCCCAATCTACTCAACCTCTCCTCATATGTCCATCCCCTCATCCCCGGGATTAACCGAGTGAACCTTCTTTGTACTGACTCGAGAGCAAGTATGTACTGACTCGAGAGCAAGTATGTCTTTTCTTAAGTATGGACACCAAAACTGTATGCAGTATTCCAGGTGCGGTCTCACCAATACCTTGTACAACTGAAGCAATACCTCCCTATTTTTTATATTCTATCCCCCAAGCAATGAAAGCCAACATTCCATTGGCCTTCTTAATCACTTGCAATCACTTAATCACCTCCTTAATCATGTTGGCCACAGGTTTATTTCTGTGTGTGTTTTTTTGACTCTTTCAGGAGTTATCAGTACTGGAGATTGCGAGGGTGGTGCACGCGATTACTCTCTTTGGTGCTTAGGATGTGTGTTGATGGAAGTGGTGGATATTTAGGCTGTTGCAATCACCTTGGGGAACTGAGTTGTGGTGCAGGTCAATGAGTCTCTGCTGGAGGACATTTATGTTGGTGGGCGTCCCCTGGAAATAAAACAACCTCAAAGTATGTCACCTGACCAGTGTTATCGCTTTATACAGAAATACTATCTCCAGCACTCCCTTTTAATTAGGTTTTTGATAACAGTAGGTGCAGGTCAGACTTCCGCCTTTCCTAATTGATTTTCTCAGATGTTATGAAAGTGAATGCCGTGCTCAGAACGTGCCGTCATTCAAGGATATTTGCTGTTTTTGTGAGAGGGAGTGGGGGTGGGGGGGCGTGGTGTGGGCGATAGGGGGGTGGGGGTTGCAGGGTACAGGAGGTGGGGTGGGTGGGCTGGGTAGGCGGAGGGGGTGGCGCGTGGATGCAGGCGGTGGGGTGGTGGGTGTGGGGGTTGCAGAGTGTGGGAGGCAGGTGTGGTGGGTGGGGGTGGTGTGGGAGGTGGGTGGGTGGGTGTAGCTGGGCGGTGGGGGGGTGTGGGTGGTGGGGTGGGGATTGCAGGGTGCGGGAGGTGGGTTGGGTAAGCGGAGGGGGTGGCGCGTGGATGCAGGTGGTGGGTGTGGGGGTTGCAGAGTGTGGGAGGTGGGTGTGGCGGGTGGGGGTGGGTGTAGCTGGGTGGTGGGGGGTGGGGGTTGCAGAGTGCGGGAGGTGGGTGGGGGTGAGTGGAGTGGGGGTTGCAGGGCGCGGGAGGTGGGTGGGGGTGAGTGGGGTGGGGGTGGTGTGAGAGGTGCGTGGGTGGGTGCAGCTGGGCGGTGGGGGTGAGTGGGGGGTGTGGGTGGGGGTTGCAGGGTGCGGGAGGTGGGTGGATCGTTTTGGGGGTGGGGACGCTTTGCATTCTATTGATTCCACTGGTGCCGGGCACAAGGGGAAAAGTTAAATTGACATCAGAGCATTGGATGGGGGCTTAGAAACTTTTGGTGTATTTCAGAAAGGTTTTTTTTGCGTTTCAAAGAACAAAAATGACTGTCTCGGTCCAACCTGCATAACAGAAGCGCTGTGTTCACCAGCAGGCTTTGAATGCTAGTGCGGAGTAGGCTGCGAGCTCAGTGTCGAGTATTCTGTGTTGAGCCGCCTCTACATGCAGTCGCACGATTCAACAATTTTGAAGCATTTCCAGTAATCCTCACGTCCCTGTTGCACTTCTCTGTTTTGGAAGCTGCAGCAATCTTTATGATGGTGAAGGGTATTTTTGTGAACCGTATTGTCTAGTTGCACTTCTGTAAAAATTTGAAAGCCTTTTTGAGTACCGAAGGAGGCGCTTTAAAAAAAAAAAAAAAAACTGCAGTGAACCTTCAATCAGTAACGCCTCCGTTTATTAAACCCCCGAAGGAAGAGGCCCGTGCATTTACAATTGTTTTCCCCTTTCTTTCAGCAACAGCAAATGGCCACATTTTTTGAGATTCCCACTCATTTGTGCTGGGCAACAACAACAACAACCTGCATTTATGCAGTGCCTTTAACGTAGTAAAACGTCCCACGGCGCTTCACGGGAGCGTTATATTGGGGCGCTGTAGGCCTCAATCTGTACTGTCACCAACCCACTGTTGCATTGGGCTCACCAGCCTGGGCCGTTGAAGAACAACAACTTCTTGCATTTGTAAAGCGCCTTTCGCGACCTCAAGACATCGCTATGAAACATATGAGGGGGATTGACAGGGTCGATGCTGAGAGGCTGTTTCCCCCCTGGCTGGAGAGTCTAGAACTAGGGGGCACAGTCTCGGGATAAGGGGTCGGCCATTTAGGACTGAGATGAGGAGAAATTTCTTCACTCAGGGTCTTGCTGCAGTTATACAGGGTATTGGTGAGGCCACACCTGGAATACTGCGTGCAGTTTTGGTTTCCATATTTAAGAAAAGATATACTTGCTCTCGAGGCGGTTCAGAGAAGGTTCACTCGGTTGATTCCGGAGATGAGGGGGTTGACGTATGAGAAAAGGTTGAGTAGGTTGGGACTCTACTCATTGGAGTTCAGAAGAATGAGAGGCGATCTTATCGAAACATATAAGATTGTGAGGGGGCTTGATCGGGTGGATGCGGGGAGGATGCTTCCACTGATGGGTGAGACTAGAACTAGGGGGCATAATCTAAGAATAAGGGGCTGCGCTTTCAAAACTGAGATGCGGAGTGTAGTGTCCGCGTATCAATAATACACGGACTGCAGGAGAACAATAATAACAGGTATTTACTGAACAGAGAGTAAGCTTAAACTGAAAGTCCAGAAGCCTGCTATGGCTTTATATACAGGTGTGGTCACTGCCGGTACTACAGTATAAAATCAGTTCTCTCTCAAAGGTACATACACAACAATTCCTCCCCTTTTAGATAAACAGTACATAACATTCATTTAACAATTAAGTAATAACTAATTACAATTACAATTTTCTCTGTACTATATACATCAACTGAAATAATCATTTATAAGTTCAGTCTTTGAGGAGGCTTCCTGATCCTGACTGGATAGCGCCTTTCTCGAGTATCCTGTTCTTGCGGCGGAGTCGATTCTGGCTCATTGTCATTGGTTGGTTCGTCAGCTTCCAATACCACTGATTCTGAGGTAGACGCAATCTGTACTTCGGGTTCATTACCAGGTGCACATGCTCGTGGTATGGGTTTGGCTTGTTCCTGTGACTTTAGAATCTGGTCAGCATGGCGTCTCACGGTGCTCTCTCCAACGTCCACTGTGTACATTAGTGGTCCCTGCTGTGTGCATATCGTTCCTGGCTGCCATTTTTCTGTTCGGTAGTCGCGGGCCAAGACTGGTTGCCCTATCTTGAAGCTCCTAGTTGGCTTCTCATTGATGTGCTGGAATTGCTTATCCTCAACATCTCGTCTTATGTTTGGTTTGAGCAAATCCAGGCGACACCTTAGCCTTCGGTTGAAGAACATTATGGCTGGAGCTTGGTTGGTGACTGCATGTGTCGCATTCCGGTAAGCAAACAAGAAATTATCCACCTTGTGTTGTAGTGGTATGTCGTCATTATACATCGCCTTTATTGCCTTTTTAAAGGTCTGAACAAACCTCTCAGCCAATCCATTTGTGGCTGGATGATATGGGGCAGATGTGTAATGTTTCACCCCATTATTCCTCAGGAACCTCCGGAAATCCTCGGACACAAACTGTGGTCCATTGTCGGAGCAAATCTGTTCTGGCAAGCCATTCCTGGCGAAGATGGTCCGTAGGACTGCAATAGTTTTCTCCGTGGTGGTGGAGGACATTTTGATGACCTCTGGCCATTTCGAATGGGCATTCACGGCGATTAAAAACATTGAGTCCATAAATGGACCAGCAAAATCAATGTGTACCCGTTCCCATGGGTGTAGCAGGGCCTGTGGTGGAGCGTTTTGGACCTTCTGGCATCCTGTGCATCTCTTGGTCATATCCTCGATTTCTTTATCGATTCCCGGCCACCACACAAACGCCCTGGCTAGGCTCTTCATTTTTACCCCTCTCAGATGACCCTCATGAAGCTCATTGAGCACTCTATCTCTCAACTTGGGTGGAATTACCACTCGGGATCCACACATCAAGGTCCCCCGGCACACTGACAGCTGTTCTCTCCTTGGCGAGAATGCTGGCAACAGTGAGTCGCCATGTGCTGGCCATCCCTTCACCGTCAAATCATAGACCCGAGAGAGTGTCGGGTCATTTCGGGTTTCCTTCTCTATACTTGAGTTTGTAACAGGTAGACATTCGACTATGGTCGAATGGAATATCTCAACAGGGTCCACTGCAGGTGCTTCCTCCACCGTAGGCAACGGTAGGCGCGACAGCCCATCAGCGTTTCCATGCTGCTTCGTACCCTTGTACTCTATGTCGTACTGATGTGCCCCTAGAAAAAGTGACCATCTTTGCAGCCGTTGCGCCGTCATCACCAGAACGCCCTTCTTTGGGTTAAAAATGGAGACCAGAGGCTGATGATCAGTCAGTAGGGTGAATTTCTGCCCGTGCAGATAGTGATTGAACTTCTTCACCCCCCACACCAGGCTGAGGGCCTCCCTGTCAATCTGGGTGTAGTTACGCTCGGCTGAGGTTAACGAGCGTGACGCAAAGGCTATTGGCCTCTCTGAACCGTCAAGGAATTTGTGTGACAGCACCGCTCCAATGCCGTAGGGAGACGCATCACATGCCAACCGAATCGGTAGTGTTGGATTGTAGTGGGCCAATACTTCTTTTGAAGTGATTAGGCATTTACATTTCTGAAAGGCACGCTTACACTCATCACTCCATTTCCATGTTACTCCAGTTTGCAGCAGGGCGTTCAGTGGGTGCAGAATTGTAGATAAATTTGGCAAGAACTTATGGTAGTAGTTCACCAACCCGAGGAACGACCTCAGTTGTGACGCATTTTCCGGTGCTGGAGCCTTGACTACAGCCTCAATCTTGTCCGGCGACTTATGCAACCCTTCCTCATCAATCGTGTGGCCACAATACGAGATTTGTCTCCTGAAGAACTCGCATTTAGGGCGGTTGGCTCGTAGCCCATATTCCTGTAATCTAGTGAGCACCTGCTCCAGGTTGGCAAGGTGTTCACTGTCATTTTTGCCCGTAACCAGGATGTCGTCCAAATAACACTGGGTCCCCGGGATCCCTTGCAGGACTTGTTCCATCGCCCTCTGCCAAATAGCCGGGGCTGATGCTACCCCGAATACCAGTCGGTTGTACTGGTAAAGACCTTTGTGAGTGTTTATCGGGAGGTATTTCCTAGATGCTTCTTCCACCTCCACTTGTAGATACGCTTGGGCCAGATCAATCTTTGTAAAGCGTTTCCCTCCAGATAGTGAGGCGAAAATATCTTCTATCCGTGGAAGTGGATATTGTACTGTGTGCAGGACTGGGTTCACAGTTACCTTGAAGTCCCCACAGATGCGAACCTTCTTCGGCTCCCCAGGCGTGCTGCTCAATGATTTCTTCATTACAGGAACGATGGGTGTGGCCCACTCGCTCCAGTCCACCTTGGACAGCACACCCGAATGCTCCAGACTCTCCAGCTCTGCTTCAACGGCTGGGCGGATCGCGTACGGTACCGGTCTGGCCGTAAAAAAAATTTGGGTTTGCGTTATCTTCGATTTTTATCGTTGCCGTTACTCCTTTTAGAGTCCCAAGTCCTTGTTGGAACACCTCTTTCGCGTCAGTTAGAATTTTTGACAGTCGTCCAAGTGTGACGTCGTCATCCTTTTTGTCAGTCACAGTTAGCGCCTGAATGGAATGCCAATCCAATTGTATTTTTCGGATCCATTCACGTCCCAATAATGGTGGTCCTCCATCTTGTAGTATATATAGATACAGTTTCTGTGTTTCCTTGCCGTTGTATTTAACTGGCACCCTTATTTTTCCTCTGGGGTAGACTTTTTGCCCCGTGTATGTCTTCAATACAATGGACGTGTCCTTCAAGGGTATGTGTGAGAATAGCCGCTCATAATCTCGTCGATTCATGACAGTTAGGGCTGATCCTGTGTCCAATTCCATCTTTACTTGGGACCCTGCTATCATGAGGGTGACCCAAATGGTTCGGTGATCCTCCTTTGCGATCACGTTGTGTAACTTTAGACAACTTAGTCTCCTGCTCCCGGAGTCATTATCACTCTCCTGATCTTCTGAACTACTGTCTGTCATGTTTTTTACTTTCTTGTACTTTTCCTTAGTAGTTCTTTTAGTGTTGGTTTTCTTTCCCGACCTGCAGACTCTTGCTATGTGTCCCATTTTCCCACATTGCCTGCATACTTTATCCTTAAACCAGCAGTCCTTCTGATCATGGGTTGTTCTGCCGCAGCGATAGCACTTTTCTGCTCCATATGCCATTTCGTTAGCGCTGTATTCTTGTGGTTTCTGTTGTATTTCCGCAGCTCCCCGTGCTGCTGCTTCGTAGGATACTGCCACGCTGAAAGCCTGTTCTAGCGTCAGGTCCTTTTCCGAAAGTAGTCGTTTCTGGGTTCCTTCACTCTGGAGCCCGCAGACAAACTTATCCCTTAAGGTGTCTGCCAGTCCTGCTCCGAACTGGCAGTGCTTCGATAACTTGCGTAGTTCCGTAAGATAGTCAGCATTGCTCTCATCTTTGTGCTGGTTTCTTTTATGGAACTTGAATCTTTCTGCTATCAGCAGCGGTGTAGGGTTTAGGTGCTCCTGTAAGATATTAACAATCTCTTCAAGACTTTTCTCCATTGGTTTAGCTGGGGTAAATAAATTCCGCAATAGGCCGTACGTTCTCGCGCCCATCAAATTTAATAATACCGACGCCTTCTTTCCATCGGCCACCTCATTTGCCTTGCGGTATACTTCAATTCTTTCCACATACGTGGTCCAGTCTTCTACCTCGTTGTCGAAAGCAGTGATACTGCCACTCTTCGGCATCTTGGGTGGTTTAAAATGGCGCCTCCCACGCTTTTCCTTCTTCCCCAATGGAATAAAATGGCACCTCCCGTGCTTTTCCTTCTTTCCCTTGCTGCTCCTAGCGTTCTACAGGGTAATGGCGGCGACCCGCGGTTTTGGCGCGTCTCACTTTTCCTTCCCCTCGTTTTATTTTCTCTACGCTGCCCGGTTCTTGAGCACCGACCGCGCCCTGTGCACTCCACCCTCTCTCTCTCTTTTCCTCCCAACGACGCTGCACGGCCCCTTTGCAGAGCCGCTTGATCGAGCTCGAGCCCGCCGCAGTCCGGAAGGGTCAGCGCACTACCTGCTACCAGCACGATTTGCTGGAACACCTTGACTGGGGAGCCAAGCCCAGCTCTCCACAGCCTCCCCTGCAATTCTCCGAACTCCGATGGATCCTTGGGCGGTTGCCCGCGGTCGACGCCCGTTGCTCTGACTTCGACCTCCAAGAAGCTTCTTCTCAGGGAAAGATCCCCGTGAGGTGATGCAGTACTGCAGGTGAGTTCGAACCTGCTCGTCGCCAGTGTAGTGTCCGTGTATCAATAATACACGGACTGCAGGAGAACAATAATAACAGGTATTTACTGAACAGAGGGTAAGATTAAACTGAAAGTACAGAAGCCTGCTATGGCTTTATATAGAGGTGTGGTCACTGCCGGTACTACAGTATAAAATCAGTTCTCTCTTAAAGGTACATACACAACAAGGAGAAACTTCTTCACTCAGAGGGTAGTAAATCTATGGAACTTGCTACCCCAGAGAGCTGTGGAAGCTGCAACATTAAATAAATTTAAAATGGAGATAGACAGTTTCCTAGCAGATAAGGGAATTAGGGGTTACGGGGAGAGGGCAGGGAAGTGGACGCGAGTCTAGATTCGGATCAGCCATGATCCTATTGAATGCCGGAGCAGGCCCGAGGGGCCGTATGGCCTACTCCTGCTCCTACTTCTTATGTTCTTATTATGTAGGGTGGTGAATCTTTGGAATTCTCTACCCGAGGGCTGTGGAGGCTCAGTTGTTGAGTATATTCAAGGCTGAGATCGATAGATTTTTGAACACTAAGGGAATCAAGGGATATGGCGATCGGGCAGGAAAGTGGAGTTGAGGTCGAAGATCAGCCATGATCTTATTGAATGGCAGAGCAGGCTCGAGGGGCCGAATGGCCGACTCCTGCTCCTAATTCTTATGTTCAAAGTGCTTTACAGCCAATGAAGTACTTTTTGAAGTGTAGTCACTGTTGTAATGTAGGAAACGTGGCAGCCAATTTGCGCACAGCAAGCTCCCACAAACAGCAATGTGATAATGACCAGATTGTCTGTTTTTTGAGGGATAAATATTGGACTGGATACCGGGGAGACCTCCTCCCTGCCCTCCTTCAAAATAGTGCCAAGGGATCTTTTACGTCCACCTGAGAGGGCAGACGGGGCCTCGGTTTAACGTCTCTTCTGAAAGACGGCACCTCCGACAGTGCAGCACTGTACTGGGAGTGCCGGCCTAGATTTTTGTGCTAAATCTCTGGAGCGGGGACTGCAACCCACAAACCTCTGGCATAGACGCAAGTGTGCTGCCCACTCAGTACTGTATCGTATTAGGCCTGTCAGAATCTGATATCGGAGAATAAGATTTTATTTGGTGGCCATGACTGCCTGATCACTCGCAAAACCTGCGACAATGTTTAAAATTGTAGCTCTAAATGGCCTGAAGCCACAAAGCATGATTTCCACACTCAGCTGTTGCAGGGCCTTGCCTAACCGGTCGAGTTACCAGCGCCAGTGTTGTGTTGTGATTTGCATGTGTGCAAATATTTGCTGCATAATATGCTCTGAATCAAAACTGAACACGTTATTGTTTCAAATCATTTTTTTTATCACCAATCTTAAAAGCTCGTGTCGCCCATTGTGGTTGCTCGGTCGGTGTGGGGGGGTGGGGGCGGCGGGGGGAGAGGTGAAGGGAGATCAAAAAGATTCTGATAATCAAATCTTACAACTTCTTCCTTTTCCAACAACTCGAAGGTACCTGGCCATTGCCAACCATCCATTAGTCTCAAATTCTCTACCCCAGAGAGCTGTGGATGCTCAGTCGTTGAGTATATTCAAGACAGAGAACATAAGAATTAGGAGCAGGAGTCGGCCATTCGGCCCCTCGAGCCTGCTCCACCATTCAATAAGATCATGGCTGATCTTCAACCTCAACTCCACTTTCCCGCCCGATCCCCATATCCCTCGATTCCCCTAGAGTCCAAAAATCTATCGATCTCAGCCTTGAATATACTCAACGACTGAGCCTCCACAGCCCTCTGGGACAGAGAATTCCAAAGATTCACCACCATCTGAGTGAAGAAATTCCTCCTCATCTCAGTCCTAAATGGCCGACCCCTTATCCTGAGACTGTTATCCCTAGTTCTAGACTCCCCAGCCAGGGGAAACAGCCTCTCAGCATCTACCCTGTCAATCCCCCTCAGAATCTTATATGTTTCAGATCGATAGATTTTTGGACTCGAGGGGAATCAAGGGATATGGGGATCGGGCGGGAAAGTGGAGTTGAGGTCGAAGATCAGCCATGATCTTATTGAATGGCGGAGCAGGCTCGAGGGGCCCTATGGCCGACTCCTGCTCCTAATTCTTATGTTCTTATGTCTTTTTCTTCTTGTTTGCAAGCGATGTGAGTTGCATCAAAACAAATATTGCCCCACTTGTGTATGATGTCATTTCGACAACACAAGTCACTCTCCCAACAGAGACTCTTTTGCCAAATATTCTTTAATGAATATGGTAAAATAGTTCCTGGTTCAGTGCAGGATGTTTTTCTTTGATCGGTTTTCTCCAGCATCTCATAACGTTTTCCCATGAAGAAATTAATAAGCTGTTTGGGTAAAAACAGACCATTTTAACGCCAGGATTGTTGTGCTGTATCTGTTTGACTACAAGATGTCATTAGGTGATTTCCTGCTATACACTGAGCATATCATTGACATCAAGGGATTGAGATCAATAGTGCAAACAGGCTGTCATTAAATGTCAGTATAAAAGGATCAGATAGCACAGGAGGAGGCCATTGGGCCCATTATTCCTGTGCTGGCTCTTTGAAAGAGCTATTCCAATTAGTCCCACTGACCTCTTTCCCCACAGCCCTGTAAATTTCTCCAATTTTCAAGTATTTATCCAATTCCCTTTTGAAAGTTACTATTGAATCTGCTTCCACCGCCCTTTCAGGCAGCGCGTTCCAGATCACAACAACTCGCTGTGTGAAAACATGTCTCTTCATCTCGCCCTCTGGCTTTTTTGCCAATTATCTTAAATCTGTGTCCTCTGGTTACCGACCCTCCTGCCAGTGGAAACAGTTGTACTGAAAGGAAATAAGAAAGTAGTCGCATTGCGAAGGTGACTTGCTCACTCTCTGGGCTGTCGATCAGTTTGTGGAACAAGGTGGCTCGGGGGGGGGGGGAAAACTCCAGTAGCTGAATGTTCTGTTCACAGTGACGCTCACATCAATCAGCCCTGTGCTTCAGTTAGACAATCCTTCAGGGGACCGACACTCCTGCCAAGTGGCGGACGAACTAAAGCACTGATCAGGCACGCTGCAGTGCTGCAGTTTACATGTCTGTACATCATAGAATGCACTTGGAATCTAAACTGATCAGAGGAAAAGGAGGAGGCCATTCAGCCCCTGAGCCTGTTCTGCCATTCAATTAGATCACGGCTGATCTGTATCTTAAACTCATCTACCCGCCTTGGTTCTGTAACCCTTAATACTCTTGCCTTCAAAAAACCAGCAATCTCCAGTTTTGAAATTTTCAATTGACCTCCAGCCTCAACAGTTTTTTGGGGGGGAGAGAGTTCCAGATTTCCACCACCCTTTGTGTGAAGAAGTGCTTCCTGACATCACCCCTGAACGGCCTGGCTCTAATTTTAAGGTTCTGCCCCCTTGTTCTGGACTTCCCCCACCAGAGGAAATAGTTTCTCTATCTACCCTGTCAACTCATAGAAGATAGGAGCAGGAGTAGGCCATTCGGCCCCTCGAGCCTGCTCCGCCATTCAATGCGATCATGGCTGATCATCCAAATTCAGTACCCGGTCCCTGCTTTCTCCCCATATCCCTTGATCCCTTTAGCCTTAAGAAATATATCCAACTCCTTCTTGAATATATTTAATGAATTGGCCTCAACTGCCTTCTGTGGTAGAGAATTCCACAGGTTCACCACTCTCTGGGTGAAGAAATTCCTCCTCATCTCTGTCCTAAATGGCTTACCCCTTATCCTTAGACTGTGACCCCTGGTTCTGGACTCCCCCGACCATCGGGAACATCCTTCCTGCATCTAGTCTGTCCAGTCCTGTCAGAATTTTATAAGTTTCAATGATTAAACTCCTTTTAATCATCTTAAACACCTCGATTAGATCACCCCTTAATCTTCTATACTCAAGCGAATACAAGCCTAGTCCGTGCAACCTGTCCTCCATAATTTAAGCCTTTTAGCCCCCCTGCTATCATTCTGGTGAATCTGCGCTGCTCCCCCTCCGAGGCCAATACATCCATCCTGAGGTGCGGGGCCCAGAACTGAACGCAGTCACTCGAAATGGGGTCTAACCAGAGCTCTGTACAGCTGGAACATAACTTCCACCCCTTTGTAATCCAGCCCCCTCAAGATAAAGGCCGACATTCCATCAGCCTTTTTAATTATTTTGTGTACCTGTCCACCAGCTTTTAGTGATTTCTGTAGTGTACTTGAGACCCCTTGGATCACCTCAGTTAGTACAGGAAACTCTCTTTTAACCGGCATCTAAATAACCGGAAATCTCTGTTAACCGGCAAAATTCAGGAGTAGTTTCAGGTAAGTTTTACTTCATATTAGTGGCCGTTCCTGGATCTGTGGCTGTGTAACTGGGGTTCCTGCACTTGTTGCTAAGCAACAGGGACACTTGGTCTGTGGCCGGAGTTCCTGCACCTGTTGCTAAGCAACAGGGAAGCCAGGATTTGTTGCTGTGTACGGAGCTCTCGTACCTTTTAAACTATACCTCTCTGTAATCCGGACTTTTTGATAAACCGGCACCAGGCCGGTCCCGTCGGTGCCGGATAATAAAGAGTTTCCTGTACTGCAAATCATTCCATTACAAACCTCGAGCTCTCGCTTTATTCCCACCCACTGCGACACATTAGGAAGGGACAATAGTAACAACCATCATGGCATAACAACAACAACAACTTGTATTTATTTGGCGCCTTTAACATACCCAAACGTCCTGAGGCGCTTCACAGGAGCATTATCGGTAAAAACATTTCTGACACTGAGCCACAGAAAGCGATGTTAGGACAGATGACCAAGAGCTTGGTCACAGAGGTAGGTTTTAAGGAGCATCGTAAAGGAGGAGAGGCGGAGAGGTTTAGGCAGGCAATTCCAGAGCTTTTTTTAAAGTTCGTTTTTATGGGATGTGGGCGTCGCTGGCAAGGCCAGCACTTATTGCCCATCCCTAATTGCCCTTGAGAAGGTGGCGGTGAGCCGCCTTCTTGAACTGCTGCAGTCCGTGTGGTGAAGGTACTCCCACAGTGCTGTTAGGGAGGGAGTTCCAGGATTTTGACCCAGCAACGATGAAGGATCGGCTGATATACTTCTAAGGGAGCCGAGTGGTCTTGACGGAACCCAGACTGGGCATCAGTGAGCAGGTTATTGGTGAGTAAGTGCTGCCTGAGAGCTCTTTGGTGACACCTCCATCACTTTGCTGATGACTGAGAGTAGACCGATGGGGCGGTAATCAGCTTAGGGCCCAGGCAGCTGAAGGCACGGCCGCCAATGGTGGAGCAATTAAAATCGGGGATGTGCAAGAGGCCAGAATTGGTACCTCCCTATCCCAACAATCTGCTCTCATCCGCTTTCACCGCATCATCGTCATCGCCATACCATCTATGTCAGTATTATGGGATTTCCATTATGGAGCGTGTTGGATCAGCTGTTGTAAATGTGACTCAGCAACGTGTGGCTGAGATGACACGACCAGCTCTGCCGAATACCAATGACGTCCGCTATAATGATGAACTCTCCAAATGGTGGCTCGTTCTCGCCCCTTGGCTGGTCAACATACCCATCATCTTTATATAAAAAAAAAAGGTGAAAGAATGAGCCCCAGCTTGTTCAGTCAGACCTGTCAAACTCTCGATTCGGAGTGAATGTGTGTGAGATTCACGTCACTCTTCAGAAAACTGCACCGCTCCAGGAATGTAAATGAGTCAGTGATTCAGCTGAACCTTTGATTATAAAATCTCACTCACTCCTAATAGTTCCGTGATGTTTACAGTTGCATGTTACCATGAAAAGCACTGAAAGACGTTGAACCAGGAAACTCTACTATGTTCAGGATGTTTTGAATCTAACGTGCGCTGATACTCAGTTATTAAAATTGTTTAACACACAGGCCTAAATGTCTTCAATAACCACAAAGTATATTTCTGCCAGGCACACCCTCCGAATGGCGGGTCTTGTTGGACCCTTGCACCTACAGTGCAGAGTAACCAGCGCAGGAGCAAACTGTTCTGATCTGTCACTTGGAGTACTCCAACATACAACACTCCTACACAGCAGGCTCTAGAGATAGGAACATGGAAGCATTTTAGACAGAAAGACCAGTAGAGATAGGGTGGCCCAGTAACATTGTTGCATAGTATTACATAGGATAAACAGCACAGGAACAGGCCATTCGGCCCAACCAGTCTATGTCGGCATTTATGCTCCACTCGAGCCTCCTCCCGTCTTTCCTCATCTAACTTTATCAGCATAACCCTCGATTCCCTTCTCCCTCATGTGCTTATCTAGCCTCCCCTTAAATGTATCTACACTATTCACCTCAACCACTCCCTGTGGTAGCGAGTTCCACATTCTCACCACTCTCTGGGGAAAGAAGTTTCTTCTGAATTCCCTATTGGATTTCTTGGTGACTATCTTATATTGATGGCCTCTAGTTATGCTCTTCCCCACAAGTGGAAACATTCTCTCTCTCCACTCTATCAAAACCTTATATAATTTTAAAGACCTTTATTAGGTCACCCCCTCAGCCTTCTCTTTTTCAAGAGAAAAGAGACCCAGCCTGTTCATCCTTTCCCGATAGGTATATCCTCGCATTTCTGGTATCACCCTTGTAAATTGTGCACTACTGCATGTGCGCAGCAAGGCGGAGGCTGTGCCCATAATTCCACCCATCCCACGCGCACACATGCTTGTTCTTGCGTCCATGCACTCATCCATGTATGTACACGCGCACACCAATCTCCTTCACAAAGTGCTGAGCAGAAACCGTGCCCTTCTCCACAACTTCCGAGTCTAATTTAGACCTGGTTCAATATCTCAACTGCTGCAAATAACAGAATTCTTAGATTTTCTGATGTTTAAGAAAAGAAAGTTGATTTGCCTTAGAGGGAGTGCAATGTAGGTTTACTAGACTGATTCCTGGGATGGGGGGTTGTCCTATGAGGAGAGATTGAGTAGACTAGGCCTATATTCTCTAGAGTTTAGAAGAATGAGAGGTGATCTCATTGAAACATGCAACATTCTTACGGGCCTTGACAGGGTAGATGCAGGGAGGATGTTTCCCCTGGCTGGAGAGTCTAGAACCGGGGTCACAGTCTCAGGATAAGGGGTCGGCCATTTAGGACTGAGATGAGGAGAAATTTCTTCACTCAGAGGGTGGTGAACCTTTGGAATTCTCTACCCCAGAGGGCTGTGGAGGCTCAGTCATTGAGTATATTCAAGACAGAGATCGATAGATTTTTGGATATTAAGGGAATCAAGGGATATGGGGATAGTGCAGGAAAGTGGAGTTGAGGTCGATGATCAGCCATGATCGTATTGAATGGCGGCGCAGGCTCGAGGGGCCGAATGGGCCAACTCCTGTTCCTAATTCTTATGTTCTTAAAGGAGGAGAGATGGGTGGAGAGGTTTAGGGAGAGAATTCAGAGTGTAGGGCCCCAGGCAGCTGAAGGCATGGCCGCCAATGGTGGGGCAAAGCGAGTGGGGGGATGCGCTGGTTAGTCTACATTGTTAGAATGTAGCTGATCTGGAGATTGGCGGAATGGTTTGGCTGTTGTTTAATGTGCAATGAAGGCAGTGACGAGGGCTGTTAAAGCCGTAGGGCCGACTCCTGCTCCTGATTCTTCTGTCCTTTATGATCCCATTACTTCATCACTACATCAATGTATTACATTGACATTAATCACAGTCCTGGGTCTCCACATAATTCAAGACTTATTGCACCAGTCCAACACATCACTTTTGACCTGCCCTACCTTATACTGTGCTCGGACCTCACTAAACAAAAAAAGTCCCGATGCTTTTAAGTGAGACAGCAGCTTGCACATTAACTGTACTATGGCAATTTATCACAGATAGTTTTAGTTCTGCAATATCTGTCTCTTACTCATACTATGATGCGCTATCAATTACTCATAAAAGACTGAGAGTTAAGAGAGTAACTAAAGGCTTTTATTAACAAAAGAATGAAGGTCTGCCTCGAGTGGTCGACCGGTCCAGAATACAAAGGGCTGGGGAGCAGTCACCTTTATACTAGGACTTGTGGGAGGAGTCAGCCGAGGCATGTCCAGGCATGTACACAGTGGAATACAAACAGTGGTTTACCACATTCACCCCTTGTTTAAAATTGAGTCCGGCGGGGTGAAGTGTATTAAAAGTTAGTGTATTGGAGTCTCTCCGGAGGTCTTGTCTGCCGCTGTGATCGGCGTGGCGACGGCAGGGGTAGTGGAGCTTCCGGCGTCGAGTCCTGCGTAGGCTGTGGCACAGGCGTGTCGTCCTCGTAGATGTCGAGCGGGTCGCGGGGCCCAGGCCTGCCGTCTGCTGGGGCTGGATATCGGGTCGTTGGGGGGGGGTGGTAGTGAGTAGTGGGTTACTGCGGCCCCCGAGGGTGCAAGGTCTCTTATGGAGACTCTGTCCTCCCGCCCGTCCGGGTATGCAATGTAAGCATACTGGGGGTTGGCGTGGAGGAGGTCGACCCTCTCGACCAGGGGGTCCGTTTTATGGGTCCTCACGTGTCTTCTCAGTAGGACCGGCCCTGGGGACGTCAGCCATGGCGGTAGCGATGTCCCCGATGTGGACTTCCTTGGGAAGACAAACATTTTCTCATGAGGGGTGGCGTTAGTGGCAGTGCAGAGCAGTGACCGAATAGAGTGGAGCGCATCGGGGAGCACATCCTGCCAGCGGGAGGTTGGAAGGCCCCTAGACTTTAAGGCTAGCAGGGCGGCCTTCCAAACTGTCGCATTTTCTCTTTCCACCTGTCCGTTCCCCCGGGGGTTGTAACTGGTGGTCCTGCTTGTGGCAATACCCCTAGTTAGCAGGTACTGACGGAGTTCGTCGCTCAAACGATGAGCCCCGGTCGCTATGGATATAGCTGGGGAAACCGAACAGGGTGAAGAGGTCGTTCAGACATTTAATGACCGTGGCACTGGTCATGTCCGGGCAGGGGATGGCGAACGGGAAACGGGAGTACTCATCAATAATATTGAGGAAGTACACATTGCGGTCGGAGGAGGGGAGAGGCCCTTTAAAATCAACGCTCAGGCGCTCGAAGGGGCGAGTGGCTTTTATCAGGTGGGCCCTGTCTGGTCTATAAAAGTGCGGTTTGCACTCAGCGCAGACTTGGCAGTTCCTGGTCATGGTCCTGACCTCCTCAATAGAGTAAGGCAGGTTGCGGGCCTTGATGAAGTGGAAGAACCTGGTGACCCCCGGGTGGCAGAGGTCATTGTGGAGGGCCCGCAGTCTATCGATCTGCGCGCTGGCGCAGGTGCCACGCGATAGCGCATCCGGGGGTTCATTGAGCTTCCCGGGCCGGTACAAGATCTCGTAATTGTAGGTGGAAAGTTCGATTCTCCACCTCAAGATCTTGTCATTTTTGATTTTGCCCCTCTGCTTGTTGTTAAACATGAAAGCAACTGAACGCTGGTCAGTGAGCAGGGTAAATCGTTTTCCGGCCAGGTAGTGCCTCCAATGACGCACAGCCTTCACAATCGCCTGGGCCTCCTTCTCAACAGCGGAGTGTCTGGTCTCCGGGCCTTGGCGGGTTCGTGAAAAGAAGGCCACGGGTCTCCCCGCCTGATTGAGGGTAGTGGCCAGGGCAAAGTCGGACGCGTCGCTTTCCACCTGGAAGGGGATGGATTCGTCCACTGCGTGCATGGTGGCTTTGGCAATGTCCTCCTTGATACGGTGGAAGGCTAAGCGGGCCTCTGCCGTCAAGGGAAAAGAGGTGGACTTGATCAGCGACGGGCCTTGTCCGCATAGTAGGGGACCCACTGGGCGTAATAGGAGAAAAACCCTAGGCACCTCTTCAGGGCCTTGAGGCAGTGGGAGTTCCATAAGGGGACGCATCCGGTCGGGGTCGGGGCCGATGACTCCGTGTTCCACAACACAGCCAAGGATGGCGAGGCGGTTTGTGCGGAATATGCACTTCTCCTTGTTATATGTCAGGTTCAGGAGTTGGGCGGTGCGGAGGAATTTTTCGAGGTTTGCGTCATGGTCCTGCAAGTCACGGCCGCAGATGGTCACATTGTCCAGATATGGGAAAGTGGCCTGCAACGCATTTTGATCTACCATCTGGTCCATCTCCCTTTGGAAGACGGAGACCCCGTTGGTGACGCCAAAGGGAACCCTAAGGAAGTGATAGAGGCGGCCGTTTGCCTCAAAGGCAGTATACTGGCGGTCCTCAGGGCGGATAGGGAGCTGGTGGTACGCTGATTTCAGGTCAATGGTCGAGAAGACGCGGTACTGCGCAATCTGGTTGACCATATCAGCTATGCGGGGGAGTGGGTAGGCGTCCAGCAGGGTGTAGCGATTTATTGTCTGGCTGTAGTCGATGACCAGGCGCTGCTTCTCGCCGGTCTTAACGACCACAACCTGGGCTTGCCAGGGGCTGGTGCTGCCCTCAATAATCCCTTCCTTCAGGAGCCGCTCCACTTCGGTTTTAATGAAAACCCTGTCCCCGGCACTGTATCGCCTGCTCTTTGTGGCGATGGGCTTACAGTCGGGAGTGAGGTTAGCAAACAGTGGGGGGGGGGGGTGACTCTGAGTGTGGAGAGGTTGCACCTGGTGCGCGGCGGGCAATTTGGAAGCTGCTGGCTGCGGACTGTGAGTGGGGGTAGGGGTCCACCGTACGCCATCGTAACACTTTTAAGGTGGCACTGAAAATCTAACCCCAGCAGGGACGGCAGCGCAGAGGTCGGGCAGGACCAGAAGTTTAAAATGATCGTACACAGTCCCGTCTACTACGAGTGTCACCACGCAGTAGCCGCCGATGTCCGCCGACTGGGACTCGGAGGCCATAGAAATCCGCTGGTGCGCAGGCAGGACTGGGAGAGAGCAACGCCGCACCGTGTCGGGGTGGATGAAGCTCTCCGTGCTCCCAGAGTCAAAAAGGCAGATTGTATCGTGACCATTTACCTTAATGTCCATTGTGGAACTGGCCAGCTGGTGCGGTCTCGCTTGGTCCAGTGTAACGGATGCCAGCGTAGGGGTCGGTGTGTCGCTGCGGGTATCAGATGAGGCGGTGTTGGGGGCCTGCTGCGTTCCGGCTGTCGTCCAAGATGGTGGCGTCCATGATCCCCATGTGGCTGGAGGCGTCCAAAATGGCTGCTGTACCGGTGGTTCGCACATGGCCGGGGAGGCCCAAGATGGCGGCCCGCATGGCCCACACGCGGCGCTGCTGGGGTTCGGGGTGGCTTTGGCCCTGCAGACGCTAGCGTAGTGTCCCTTCTTCCTGCAGCCCAAGCAGATCGCGTTTTTCGCCGGGCAGCGCGCTCTGGGGTGTTTTGCCTGGCCACAGAAGTAGCATTTCTGGCCTTGGGGCACTGCTGTCTGGCCTTGGGACACTGCTGCGGTAGTTGGGCCGTTGCTGGGGTGGCACGGCGCTATGAGGCGGTCCTACCGTGTCCCAGGCTGTCATTCCCCGCGGCGTCCACGGTGCAGAGGAGTAGGCATCCATGCCCCGGTAGGCTGCATCCAATGATAGTGCGAGTTCAGAGGCCTTGTTGAGGTCGAGGTCACTCTGCTCCAACAGTCGCTGTCGGGTGTAATTGGATCTGTGGCCCGCTACAAAAGCGTCCCGGATAAGTTCCTCTGTGTACACAGCGGCCTTTACATCCTTACAACCACAGGCCCGGCCAAGCACAGACAGTGCCTGAAGGTATTCCACGGTCGATTCCCCAGGTTGTTGTTTACGACTCCCCAGAAGGTGCCTGGCGTACAGTTCGTTCACTGGGCGCGTGTACTGGTCCTTGAGGAGCTTGATAGCGTCCGCGTACGAGGTCGCGTCTTGGATGACCGAGTACACTCGGTGGTTCACTTTGGAGGTCAGGACATCCAGTTTGTCCTCGTCCGATTTGATTGCTGCGGAGGCGGTCAGGAATTTTTCGAAACACTTAAGCCAGTGAGTAAACTTGGTGGATGAGTCAGCCTCCCGATGATCTAAGTCCAGGCATGCTGGTGTGAGGATCTTCTCCATTATAAAAAATTTTGTTAATAAAATTGATGCGCTATCAATTACTCATAAAAGATTGAGAGTTAAGAGAGTAACTAAAGGCTTTTATTAACAAAAGAATGAAGGTCTGCCTCGAGTGGTCGACCGGTCCAGAAATACAAAGGGCTGGGGAGCAGTCACCTTTATACTAGGACTTGTGGGAGGAGTCAGCCGAGGCATGTCCAGGCATGTACACAGTGGAATACAAACAGTGGTTTACCACATACTACTTCCACTTCACAGGCACCACTTAGTAATAAGATCATTATCTTTACACCACTCAATGGGGAGCATAGAGAATCTATAAAATATTCATGACTTACTTAAAAATGTTACCAGGTAGAAATACTTCTTAATACATTTTGCAATAACAAAGCATCAGGGAGGCAAAAAAAAAACACACGCGCACACCAAAATACCGTGTCAGCAATTTTAATACACAACATGGGAGACACATGATGAATTTTAAGATGTTCTGCGGGTTTTGGCTTGGTGCAGGATTTCTCACCATCTGATTATAAAAAAAAAGACTTGTGTTTCGACAGCACCTGTCACAAACACCGGATGTCCCAAAGCACTTTACAGCCAATTAGGTGCTTTTTGACGTGTAATTGCTGTTGTAATGTAGGAAACGCGGCAGCCAATTTTGCGCACAGCGATGTGATAATGACCAGATAATCTGTTTTAGTGATGTTGATTGAGGGATAAATATTGGACACCGGGGATCACTTCCCCCCCCCCCCTGCTGTGCTTCGAAACAGTACCGTGGGTTCTTTTACATCCACCTGAGAGGGCAGACGGGGGCCTCGGTTTTAACGTCTCATCCGAAAGATGCCGCCTCCAACAGTGCAGCGCTCCCTCGGCACTGCACTGGGAGTGTCAGCCTAGACTTGAACCGGCAACCTTCTGACTCCGAGGCGAGGGTGCTGCCCACTGCGCCAGGGCTGACTCTGTGGGCATAATTACTCCAAATGCTAGGCTCACCATGCGGAAATGCCACAAAAACATAAAATGTGAAATGAGTGCACGCGATTCGTTAAGCCCATTCCCAACAGGAGATAAAGCACAAACTGCGCTGTGATGGAATGCCCCTCTGCAATAATCACAGATGAAACATTCAAGACAAGCTCCAGTATAATCCCTGCTCTCTGCAAAAACTCTAGAACGTCAATTTAACGTTGTAATCTATATCATTCAACCTAACTGGAAGCATTGCACTTGTGACCATTTCTGCAAGGTCTCAGCAAACACAGGGACCACCTTATTCTGTGTATTCCTGAATCATCATAGTTGATAATTATCAGCTGTCAGCCGTGGCTCAGCGGGTAGCAACCTTGCCTCTGAGTTAGAAGGTCGTGGGTTCAATTCCCGCTCCAGAGACTGGAGCACATAATCTAGGCTGACTCTCCTAGTGCAGTACCGAGAGAGTGCTGCGCTGTAAACTCCTCTATTAAATCTCCCCGTGACCTTTTCTGCTCTAATGAGAATAATCCCAGTTTCTCTCGTCTCTGACAACTTTCCTTGGATCAGGCTGTGGCATTTAATTCTATGGTTGGATTAGGAAAAGGCAGAGCGTTTATTGGCACCACGGTGTCAGCCAATGAGTTGGAGGCGGGATGGGGCGGGGCTCTCGGCAAACAGTCCACAGAGTCTATTTAAAAATGATTTTTCTACGAACTGCAGCAAACAGAACTCGTGACCGGAACTGCGGCAACTTCTCCCGATTTTAAAGCCGGATTATTTCTCCAGCAAAATGCTGTGAGTGGAAGGATAGCTACACAATACAAAAGATTCACCAGACTGATACCTGGGATGGCAGGAATGACTTATGAGGAGAGATTGGGTCGATTGGGCTTATACTCGCTGGAGTTTAGAAGAATGTGGGGGGATCTCATTGAAACATAAAATTCTAACAGGACTAGACAGACTAGATGCAGGAAGGATGTTCCCGATGGCCGGGGAGTCCAGAACCAGGGGTCACAGTCTAAGGATAAGGGGTAAGCCATTTAGGACAGAGATGAGGAGGATTTTCTTCACCCAGAGAGTGGTGAACCTGTGGAATTCTCTACCACACAAGGCAGTGGAGGCCAATTCATTAAATATATTCAAGAAGGAGTTAGATATATTTCTTAAGGCTAAAGGGATCAAGGGATATGGGGAGAAGGCAGGGACCGGGTACTGAGTTTGGATGATCAGCCATGATCGCATTGAATGGCGGAGCAGGCTCGAGGGGCTGAATGGCCTACTCCTGCTCCTATCTTCTATGTTTCTATGGTGGTGTGCGGAAAATCAGTCCCAGTCACTCACAGCAGTGTGGGATTGACGGGGGAAATTACCCAATCGTCTCCATCCTGGCTGGGTGTCACGACATACAGCAAAGGAAAGGGTCAGTTTCTTTGTGTGTTTAGAAGTGCATCATCATCAAGAGCAGTAATGAACAGGCTGCTGCTGTTTTCGGTCTGTGAGCACCCCTAGCCCGAATCCCTTTTTCTTTTCTTTCTTATATTTACTTTCAGCAGTCAAAAAATGCTGGCCGTTTGCCTCAAGTACTTGCAGTACGTAGAAAAAACAAACGTTGGATTACACGTAGCCTGATCTCTTCTAGCCAAGTGGCCCGAAACACTTAAAACAGTGAAGTAGGTGAGAGCTCAAGATGGTTGCTCTGTGCTGTTGTTGCAGAAGACACCTTGCGGCGCGCCCCGTTAGTTAGACTTTCTCCCCGCACCCTTCAGCACCAAAACCTTTTTTTGCGGCGCAAGTTGCTGGGAGTGCGAGCTGATAACGGGGTGGCGAGGGGCAGTGGGGAATCTGGGACCTCTGGTGAACGACGGGACCAACGGTCTGTCTCCTTAATCAATGGGATTTAAGGATGAAGAAAGAAACAGAGGAAAAATGGAGAAGGAAATAGGGTGAATTAGAGTCAAATCGGGGAGAGGAAAAGAAAGATTGGATGAAGAGAGAAGTAAAAAGAAAGACAGACTTGCATTTCTACAGCGCCTTTCACGACCACTGGACATCTCAAAGCGCTTTACAGTCAATGAAGTACTTTTGGAGTGTAGTCACTGTTGTAATGAGGGAAATGCAGCAGCCAATTTGCACACAGCAAGCACCTACAAACAGCAATGTGATAATGACCAGATAATCTGTTTTAGTGATGTTGGTAGAGAGGGAAAAAGAAAAAGGGGAAAAAAAACATTTTTAAGTCGCTTTAACAATTTACAACCTGCAGAATGAGAACAGTTTAATTTGTTCCCTTTCTGGGCCGGAGAGGTTGAGTGGCATTGCAGGAACATAAATCTCATTATTAAAAAGCTCCTTACGCTGTTAAGCACCAGCCCTAACATTCTGCGATGAGTTTAACGGGTAATTAATGCACAAACACAGCAATTTCATGAAACTCACGGGGAGGTTGAGGGCGAGCTGCCATTTGCGCGAAGCTAACGGTGGAGCGGCGCAAATCGTCCGGCAACTTGTGGCGATTCGCAACTCACGGGGGTATCTCTCTCCCTCGCTGCAAGTTGCCGGGCGGTTTACGCATTAATAACGGCGAGCGCCGTTAAACTCGCCCTTATTTTGCCAGCAAATTCTGGCTCATTACGAAACCTGTTCTGCTGTACTGTGTCAGCAAGGTGAAGGTCACAGTGCATAAGATATCATTTGAATTTGTTTCAGCAGCTTAAAATAAAAAATAAAGCTGCTAAAACTGTTCCACTTACAGAACTGGCGTGACCCTTTCTTTGGAGGAAATTCTTCACGTGGTGTTTTCTAAAGACTGCTTTTACAATGCACTTTGCGCGCTGGTTCCTCAGCATTAATCTCGTGTTGGCCACGTGTAAGCCATTATTAGCAACCCCAATTTGCTTTTATATAATAGTGCCTTTTGCAACTTCTCAGATAATGAAGCAGTCCATGCCCGCATGCAGCAAGACCTGAACGTCATTCGGACTTGGGCTGATAAGTGGCAGGTAACATTCACGCCGCACAAGTGCCAGGCAGTGACCATCTCCAACAAGCGAGCATCTAACCACAGCCCCTTGACATTCAACGGCATTACCATCGCCGAATCCCCCACCATCAACATCCTGGGGGGTCACCATTGACCAGAAACTTAACTGGACCAGCCACAAATACTGTGGCAACAAGAGCAGGTCAGAAGCTGGGTATTCTGCAGCGAGTGTCTCACCTCCTGACTCCCCAAAGCCTTTCCACCATCTACAAGGTGCAAGTAAGGAGTGTGATGGAATTCTCTCCATTTGCTTGGATGAGTGCAGCTCCAACAACACTCAAGAAGCTCTACACCATCCAGGACAAAGCAGCCCGCTTGATCGGCACCCCATCCACCATCTTAAACATTCGCTCCCTCCACCACTGGCGTACCGTGGCTGCAGTGTGTACCATCTACAAGATGCACGGTGCTGTTCTCTTATCGTGTCATCATGGCGTGCACTCTTGACGTTGCTACTAAACGCACCGGCCAAAACATCGCGACCAGTCTGTGCGTGGATGGAATGGAAGATGACCAACCTGCAGCGGGTTTACAGGAAGACGACCACCCAAAGACCCAGTTGAAGAATTGAAGTGTGTGTGAGAGGTGACGAGGCTGGAGGAGATTGCAGAAACAGCATCGGGCAATGCCGTGAAGGGAATTGAAGATTAGAACTAAGAATCAGAAGATTATGGGTTCAAGTTACACTCGAGACCTGAGCATACCTGAGGCTGACATTTTGGTGCAGTACTTGAGAGTGTGTTGTACTGTCGGAGGTGCCGCCTTTCACACCAGATATTGAACCTAGTCTCCCCCCTTCAGGTGGACATAAACTATCTCAGAGTAGGGGAGTTCTTTCAGGGTCCTGGCCAACATTTATCTTTAATCAAACATTTCTAAGCAGAGTGTTTGGTCATTCATCTCATTGCTGTTTATGGGACTGTGCACAACTTGGTTTCTGTATTTGCCTACATTACAACAGTGACTACACTTCCAAGTAGTGAAGCACTTTCAGGCATCCTGAGGTCATGAAAGGTGCTACGTAAATGCTAGTTTGCTTGTTTGTTGTGGGGTGGGGGGAGGGCAAGGGGACCTGGTCACTCAGGTTAGGGATGATGGGTGAGCATGACTTAGTGTGGGCCAGGACACTTAGAGTGGCTGCATCTTGGAAAAGGTGGAGGAATGGATTACAGTAAGGAGAGCGTTAGAATTAACCTGGAGCCTTCATGGTGTGACGGATTCAGTACTGCACCTGTGCCCAAGGAGCCATCAGACAAACTTAAAGCAGTGACCAAGTGTGAAAACGGAGCTGGTAAATCCAGTGTAACCTTCTGGGGCTTCACACACTGCCACACTGTGCTACGTTGAGATTACAAATTTTGGTGCTCCAATGAGCACAGATACAATTAAGGGGAAGCTGGAGAAAGCATGAGGGACGAAAGGAATAGAAGGTTAGGCTGATGGGGTGAGATGAAGAGGCGTGGGAGTTGGCTCATGTGGAGCATAAACACCGGCATAGACCTATTTTTTAATTAATTCAGGCCAGCATTTATTGCCCATTCCTAATTGCCCTTGAGAAGGTGGTGGTGAGCCGCCTTCTTGAACCGCTGCAGTCCGTGTGGTGAAGGTGCTCCCACAGTGCTGTTAGGGAGGGAGTTCCAGGATTTTGACCCAGCGACGATGAAGGATCGGCCGATATTGGTGGTGTTCCCATGCGCCTGCTGCCCTTGTCCTTCTAGATGGAAGAGATCGCGGGTTTGGGAGGTGCTGCTGAAGAAGCCTTGGCGAGTTGCTGCAGTGCATCTTGTAGATGGTGCGCACTGCAGCCACGGTGCGCCGGTGGTGGAGGGAGTGAATAGTGTGCCGATCAAGCGGGCTGCTTTGTCCTGGCCTGTCTGTGCTGTATATTCTATGTAATTGTATGTAATCTTACCATCTGAGCAAAGGTTGCTGGTTCAGGTGATGGAAAACTGCTCACTGGATCGTCACGCCACTAACGGTGACCTTTGTGTTAAATAGAAAGGGAGGGCATAAAGAAACTTTTGAAAGCCTTTGCTTTTGTATGTTAACCAGATAGTACAACTAAATAGAACATTTTGCAGGATTGGTACCATTAAGGAGCAAGAATCCTTTCCCTTTTTTGTCCTTGGCCGGAAAATAATTTGTATTTTCAAAGATCCAATACTTTTAGGAACTGCGGAACAGGAGGAGGCCATTCAGCCCCTCGAGCCTGTTCTGCCATTCAATGAGATCATGACTGATCAGTGACCTAACTCCATATACTGTACCTGCCTTTGCCCCATATCCCTTAATTCCTTTGGTTAACAGAAATGTATCAATCTCCGATCTAGCACCAGTTGCCATTTGCAGAAGAGAGTTCCAAACTTCTACCACCCTGTAAGAAGTAGGTGTTGGATTCAAAGATGGGGTTTTAATTCTTGGAACAGAGACTGATGACATGCAGCCGGGAATAGATGGCAGGAATGCCAGCGAGGTCGAATAACAAGCACCAAAAGACAAATAGAAGCGATAAGGGAATCGTAAAAGCAAAACAACACAGGGCGGTGGGATAATAGCTGGACAATTTTGAGCCAATGTCATTAAAGAAACATAACAAAACATTCCTCAGAAAGATAAGAGGGAGGCCTCGTCAGCCATGCAGAAAGGGATGGCGAGGGATGCCTTTCTGCTTCACAATTGGATTGTAGATGGGGAACAAATGACTGAGACCAGGTAATTACCAGCCCACGGAAATAACTACAAATATAGACGACCGAGAGAGGAAATCAGGCAGTCAGGGGCGAAGGCTTCCCCGAGGTGGCTACGGCCTAACACCTTGGTCAAGTTTAGCCTCTGAGGTGGCTGACGGCCGAACACCTCCAACAGCTCGAGAGATGACCCAATGGAAGTGACCGCTGCAGCAGATTGCAGGAATCTACCCAATCAGAGACCACCATACTGCCTCCCCGTCCATCCGGTTGTTTCGTTCCGTTCCAGGGCCGTAAATTGCTCTCATCTTTCACAACAACAACAACAACTTGTATTTATATAGCACCTTTAACGTAGTAAAACGTCCCAAGGTGCTGCACAGGAGTTGTATGTCTACTGTATCTATTTCAGTCGCATGTAGTATCTGATTATGCTTTAAACTGTAGCTGTTTAATAAAAAGCCTTACAACTCCTAAGACCCTTTGGGTAATCTGTGTGTGACCTGTGATCCTAATCTTACAACCCTTTGTGTGTAGAAGTGTTTCCTAATTTCATTCACTCCTGAAAGGCCTGGCTCTAATTTTTAGACTATGTCCCCTAGTCCTAGAATCCCCAACCAGCAGAAATTGTTTTTCTCTCTATTGACCCTATCTATTCCCCTTAATATCTTAAACTTCGATCAGATCACTCCTTAACCTTCTAAATTCCAGGGAATACAACCCTAGTTTGTGTAATCTCTCCTCGTAACTTAACCCTTGAAGTCCAGGTATCATTCTGGTAAACCTACGCTGCACTCCCTCCAAGGCCAATATATCCTTCCTAAGGTGTGGTGCCCAGAACTGCTCACAATGCTCCAGGTGTGGACTAACCAGGGTTTTGTACAGCTGCAGCATGACTTCTGCCCCCCCTTGTATTCTGGTCCCCTCGATATAAGTTGAAAGTTAAAGCTGTCCCTTTCGGGAGCACATGTCAGTGATGCTTTGTGTTCACTGCAAACATTCGCTGGCAGAGAGGCTAAAGATCCAGGAGCATAAGTATCAGTGGCGTACCGTGAGAGCCAAAAGCCAGCTAGGGGCGGCTCAACATTTACAGTGCCATATTGTGTGTGAAATTAATCAACTGGCCTTTGATGTGCAGGCCAGGATGCAACAGAAACCCTCTGGATCGATGAGTCCTCTTGTGTTTGCAGCCGTCAATAGTGAAATTAGCTGAGAGTTTCGGATGATCTCCTGCACAATGGGGGATTGTCCACCTAACAGAGGGTCTGTTGAACAGCTGTAAACTGCGCCGCGAGCTCGGAATGCAATTGAAGCTTCCCCCCAAAGCAATTTTCTATCACACAAACAGAAGCCGGAACACTTTGGAAGATTCTGTACATTGCCTTGTCGGCGGACCTCACTGGCATGTCATTCACTGCCGATCAAATGCTGCAACTAATTTCAACTGATTCATTTATACTGGAGCCCAGTAACTGTAGGAAATCATTGCTGACGTTATTGCCTTGGGATTTAATAGGTACCAGTCAGTCTTCTGTGGCATTGCATATGAGGAGGCAAGATTAAGCATAATCTTACAGTGAAGTGAAAGCGTGGGGGATAATTGTGCAGATGTAATTGAGTCCCCATTTTAAGATCGTGCATCTTGCCCTTTTTATATAATATCTCTATTATTGATAGTTAACTAGAAATACCTAAGGAAAATTGAGAAGGTCAGAAGTATAGTTGGTTGAGTTCCTCTGTAGTGTAGGCTGAAGAGCTGGGAAAGGCAAACCCGAGGCGCTACAGCATCACCACTGGCAGGAGGGTGCAATTACAACATGACAAGTTTACATAGGCAGTTTCCATTATAAAGGGGGACATAGCTGGCAAGTGGCTCAACAGATAACACTTGGTCCGTGCGATCTCCTGGACTGGTTTCCATCGCCTGAGGGGGTCGGAGAAGAATTTTTCAGCCTCTTTTTTTCCATTATTGGCTTGGGTTTTACCTCCTGGTTATTTTTTTGCCCCCTCCCAGGGGATTACATAGCTGCTAAGGCGGGAGGGGGGAGGGGGAAAGTGTCTGGTCACAATGCTCCAGCCATCAAAGAGGTGTGGGGGGCAGCTGGTCTTTTCATGCCCATCAGTTTCGTATGTTCGTGTAGGAGTTTATAATGAAAATAGTTGATACGAAAGTGTGATGAAATTAGACAACAGGTTTTGTAGACTGGAAGTAGAAAGATTGAACTTGCATTTATATAGCGCCTTTCACGGCCTCAGGAAGGATGTGCAAATGTCAAGATTTTTCATATCTGATGGATAGACATTTATTCATTTGTTGCACATGCTGTGCAGTAGAAGCTATCACCATCTCACAGTAAGTGTTTTTGTCGATGTCTGTGTTTAATATTTTGCGTGCACGTTTCTTCAGTGTAGAGAGGATGGTTTAATGAGCTGAGGTACAGATATTTCCAGATTTTGAAGAATAATGGGTGTTGGAGGGAGAGTAAAGACAGTAGATATCCAGGCCACTTGCCAATTGAGAGGTTCACAGTTTATAAAGTTCAGTCACAACCCCTGTTATTCACGGAAATGAGCCGGGGAGTTTTTCCCTGGTGTCCTGGGGCCAATATTTATCCCTCAACCAACATCACTAAAAACAGATGATCCAATCATTTATTTCATCGCTGTTTGCGGGAGCTTGCTGTGCGCAAATTGGCTGCCGCGTTTCTTAAAACAGTGACCACACTTCAAAAGTACTTCATTGGCTGTAAAGGGCTTTGGGACGTCCTGAGGTCATGAAAGGTGCTGTATAGATGCAAGTTCTTTATTTCTTTTACTGAATGTGAAGTAGGTCAAATTGGTGAAAATGTGCATATTCAAACATAAATGTTAACACGGAGGGTCAGAGGATTTGGAGCTAGAAATGTTAAAATGGCACAGAGCGGATAGCGTTGCAATTTAGGCGCTCTCCCCCTCTATCCACAGCAAATTGCATTTTCCATAAGCTGACCAACATCCCTGTGATCTGAAACTTGCACAACAACAACTTACATTTACATAGTGCCTTTAACATTGTAAAACGTCCCGAGGTGCTTCACAGGGAGCGTTATCGGACAAAATTTAACACCGAGCTACGTAAAGAGCTATTAGGACAGGTGACCAAAAGCTTGGTCACAGCGGTAGGTTTTAAGGAGCATCTTAAAGGAGGAGAGAGAGAGAGGCGGAGAGGTTTAGGGAGGGAATTCCAGAGCTTAGGGCCCAGGTAGCTGAAGGCACTTTGTTACATCACGCTGTAAGTCATCGCTGTGCCAGATACAAATATCTCCCCTCCTTTCTATGGTGATGGCACCTCCATACGTTATAAGCTACAGGAATCTCTTTTTTATCTGACACCGACGGGACCGGCGTGGTGCCGGTTGATCCAAAAAGTCCGGATTACAGAGAGGTATACTTACCAAGGTACGAGAGCCCCGTACACGGCCACAGGTGCAGGAGTCCCGGTTACACGGCCACAGATCCAGGAACCCCGGTTGCACGGCCACTAATATATAGTAAAACTTACCTGAACCTACTCCTGAATTTTGCTGGTTAAGAGAGATTTCCGGATATCTAGGTGCCAGTTAAAAGAAAGTTTCTTGTAGTTGATTTTATCTCCTTTCTAAGTTCATGTCAACTGTAAAATACCATTAATAATTAGGAACGCAGGAACAGGAGTGGGCATACAGCCCCACGAGCCTGTTCTGCCATTCAATTAGTTCATGGCTGATCTGTAGCTTAACCCCATCTACCTGCCTTGGTTCCATAACCCTTAACGCCCTTGCCTTAAAAAAATCTAGCAATCTCAGTTTTGAAAGTTTCAGTTGACCCCCTCCAGCCTCAACAGCTTTTTGCGGGGGAGAGTTCCAGATTTCCACCCCCCTTTGTGTGAAGAAGTGCTTCCTGACATCACCCCTGAACGGCCTGGCTCTAATTTTGAGGTTCTGCCCCCTTGTTCTGAACTCCCCCCACCAGAGGAAATAGTTTCTCTCTCTCGACCCCATCAAACCCTTTGATCACCCCAAAATAATTTTCTGTTACGTCTACGAGTTGCTAATTTCCCACGTCGGCCCGTTTGATAGTCTAATTGCCAGGGTTTTCCTGGCCTCAATGGAACCATATGGGTGGCACAATAATGTTTCTTCTAACCACCCCCGTTGCCTGATTGCGAGAGAGATGTGCCGTATATAAAAAAAGATAGCAGTCAAAACGGAATGCGGAATACATCAGAACACAGGAACAGGAGGAGGCCATTCAGCCCCTTGAGCCTGTTCCGCCATTCAATGAGGACATGGCTTATCAGTGACCTAACTCCATTTACCCGCCTTTGCCCCATGTCCATTAATACCTTTGAAATCTATCAATCTCAGATTTAAATTTAACAATTCACCGAGCATCAATAGCCGTTTGCCGAAGAGAGTTCCAAAGTTCTACCACCCTTTGTGTGTAGAAGTGTTTCCTAATTTCACTCCTGAAAGGTCTGGCTCTAATTTTTAGACAATGCCCCCCCTAGTCCTAGACTCCTCAACCAGCGGAAATAGTTTCTCTCTATCTACCCTATCTGTTCCCCTTAATATCTTGAAAACTTCAGTCAGATCACCCCTTAACCGTCTAAATTCTAGGGAATACAACCCTAGTTTGTGTAATCTCTCCTCGTAATTTAACCCTTGGAGTCCGGGTATCATTCTGGTAAACCTACGCTGCACTCCCTCCAAAGCCAACATGTCCTTCCTAAGGTGTGGTGCCCGGATTTGCTCACGGTACTCCAGGTGTGGTCCAACCAGGACTCTGTATATAGCCGTGCAGAATGCCAAAGGCCTATTGTCTGCAGTGGGAGAATCGTAGTGCCGATCCAATTAAATATTGGGAAAACCGAACCCATTGTCTTCGGTCCCCGCCACGAACTCCGTACCCTAGCCACCGACTCCATCCCTCTCCCTGGCATCTGTCTGAGGCTTAACCACACTGTTCGCAACCTTGGTGCCATATTCGACCCTGATGAGCTTCCGACCACATATCCGCGCCATAATTAAAGACCGCCTATTTCCACCTCCGTAACATCACCTCTGCCTCAGCTCATCCGCTGCTGAAATCCTCATTTGTGCCTTTGTTATCTCTGGACTTGACTATTCCAACACACTCCTGGCCGGCCTCCCACGTTCTACCCTACATAAACTTGAGGTCATCCAAAACTCGGCTGCCTGTGTCCTAACTCGCACCAAGTCCCATTCGTCCATCACCCCTGTGCTCGCTGACCTACATTGGCTCCCGGTTAAGCAACGCCTCGATTTTAAAATTCTCATCCTTGTTTTCAAGTCCCTCCATATCTCTGTAACCTCCTCCAGCCCTACAACACCACCCCCCCACCCCCTGAGAAATCAAAGCAATATAAGACATATTTTCAAACCCCTCCATGGCCCTCGCCCCTCCCTATCTCTCTAACCTCTGCGCTCTTCCAAGTCTGCCCTCTTGCGCATCTCCTATTTTAATCGCTCCACCATTGGCGGCCGTGCCTTCAGCTGCCTGGGCCCCAAGCTCTGGAATTCCCTCCCTAAACCTCTCCACCTCTCCTCCTTTAAGATGCTCCTTAAAACCTACCTCTTTGACCAAGCTTTTGGTTGCCTCCCCTAATATCTCCTCCTGTGGCTCGGTGTCAACTTTTTTTTTTTGTCTTCGAACACTTCTGTGAAGCGACTTGGGACGTTTTACTATGTTAAAGGTGCTATATAAATGCAAATTGTTGTTGACACCCGCTGTGGACATAAAGCAGCCGTTGTCGGTATAAATGCTCTTTCGTCTGTCGGTGGTTGGCGATATCGGCACCGTCAAAAGAAATGTGTTTGGCTGACGGAGAGATTGGCTGAGGCATAGATCAATTCATTGTGCAGTGTAATGAATAAAGTGCTCCTTTATTTGCCTGACCCGTCGATGCTCTGATCTGTGAGTAGGCATTGCATAACCTCGTGCTGACAAGGTGATATTTGCACGCTTCTGTCAAACTCCATCAGCTCGTTCCAATAGCTCTCGCCGCTTACAACAAAGCTGTTGGAAAACTACGGTTAATGACCGGGAGAGGGGGGAGGGGAGGAGAGGAGAGGGAGACCGGGAGATTATAATAGAACTAGGAAGAAACTTCATGGAATGGACTGCGACGTGGGTAACTAGGGCCGCGGGGAAAGATTTTAACTAGATAGGGGAGTGGGAGGGGGAAAATCCACACTGTAAACATAGAAGATAGGAGCAGGAGTAGGCCATTCGGCCCCTCGAGCCTGCTCCGCCATTCAATGAGATCATGGCTGATCATCCAAATTCAGTACCCTGTCCCTGCTTTCTCCCCATATCCCTTGATCCCTTTAGCCTTAAGAAATATATCCAACTCCTTCTTGAATATATTTAATGAATTGGCCTCTACTGCCTTCTGTGGTAGAGAATTCCACAGGTTCACCACTCTCTGGGTGAAGAAATTCCTCCTCATCTCTGTCCTAAATGGCTTACCCCTTATCCTTAGACTGTGACCCCTGGTTCTGGACTCCCCGACCATCGGGAACATCCTTCCTGCATCTAGTCTGTCCAGTCCTGTCAGAATTTTATAAGTTTCAATGAGATCCCCTCTCATTCATCTAAACTCCAGCGAGTACAAGCCCAATCGACCCAATCTCTCCTCATACGTCATTCCTGCCATCCCAGGTATCAGTAAGTTGAAGGAGCCGCAGGACATATGGGCAGGGTGGGGACAGCTAGCCAGATTAAAGCTCTGTACACAAAATAAAACAGGACCCTTAGAAGCACAAATTCAGCTTAAAGCATATGATGATGTAGCCATTACAGAGACCTGGCTACAAGCTGAGCATGCTCAGGAAGCTATATATTCTAAGCTATGGGATCTTTGGAAAGGATAGATGCAGACATAAACATAAGAATTAGGAGCAGGAGTAGGCCATTCGGCCCCTCGAGCCTGCTCCGCCATTCAATAAGATCATGGCTGATCTTCGACCTCAACTCCACTTTCCCGCCCGATCCCCATGTCCCTCGATTCCCTTAGTGCCAAAAATCTATCGATTTCCGTCTTGAATATACTCAATGACTGAGCCTCCACAGCCCTCTGGGGTAGAGAATTCCAAAGATTCACCACCCTCTGAGTGAAGAAATTTCTCCTCATCTCAGTCCTAAATGGCCGACCCCTTATTCTGAGACTGTGACCCCTGGCTCTAGACTCCCCAGCCAGGGGAAACATCCTCCCTGCATCTACTCTGTCAAGCCCTCTAAGAATTTTATACCTTTCAATAAGATCACCTCTCATTCTTCTAAACTTCAGAGAGTATAGGCCCATTCTACTTAATCTCTCAGATGAGACTATAATGATGAATAAGAACATTTAAATGAGTACTTTGTATCCGTTTTCACAGTGGAGAAAGAGGACAAAATACCAGTGGTACAAGCAAACCTAATAAGTCAAGGAGAGGAACTTAGTGGATTTAATATCAATTTTTTTTTAAATGGAGAAATTAATAGAACATAAGACTGACAAATCTCCAGGACCTGATGGTTTCCACCCCAGGGTATTAAATGCAATAGGTCACTATTAGAGTTCTCCTCACTGCATTGTGTGGCTGGAATCTATTGCAGGCGTGTTAGTCATTATTTTACAAAGCTCTCTGGATTCAGCAATCATACTGTTGAATTGGAAAATTGACACGCCATTATTTAAGGAGGGAGGGAGGAGACACAGGGCGACTGCAGACCTGTCAGTTTAACGTCGGCTGTGGGGAATTTAATGGAATCTTATTGGCGTGAATGAGCGTTTGGATAAGCAGCAACATGGATTTCTGATGGGTGGGCCGTGTCTGAATTTTGAGAGGAGATCACTGCTATGGCTGTGGATGTTGTCTGTAGGGTCTTCCAGGAGACATTTGATAAGGTTCCACACAAGGAGATTATTAGCAAAAATGAGAGCGTGTGGTACTGGAGGTAACCTTGAGACACGGGTTGCTAATTGGTTGTGAGGCAAGAGACAGAGAATAGAGATAAAGGGAATATGTTCGATTGTTGGGATGTGAGAAGTGGTGTCCCCCAGGGATCTGTACTGGGGCCTCAGCTTTTCACCATATATGTATTAATGGCTTGGATGATGGGAAAGAGAGGTGGATATAGAGGGAGGTTGCCACAGGGGGAGTGCAGCGAAGGTTCACCAGACTGATTCCTGAGATGGCAGGACTGTCTTATGAGGAGAGATTGGGTCGACTAGGCCTGTATTCACTAGCGTTTAGAAGAATGAGAGGGGATCTCATTGAAACGTATGACATTCTGACAGGGCTAGACAGACTGGATGCAGGGAGGATGTTTCCCCTGGCTGGGGGGTCTAGAACGAGGGTTCACAGTCTCAGGATACAGGATTGGGCATTTAGGACTGAGATGAGGAGACATTTCTTCACTCAGAGGGTGGTGAACCTGTGGAATTCTCTACCACAGAAGGCTGTGGAGGCCAAGTCACTGAATATATTTAAGAAGGAGATAGATAGATTTCTAGACGCAAAAGGCATCAAGGGGTATGAGGAGCGAGCGGGGGAATATGGAATTGAGATAGAGGATCAGCCATGATCATATTGAATGACGGAGCAGGCTCGAAGGGCCGACTGGCCGACAACTCCTATTTTTCTACATTTCTATGATATCCAAGTTTGCAGATGGTACGAAGTTAGGAGGCAGAGTAAGTTGTGTGGATGGGAGGAGGAAGTTACAAAGGGATGTTTGTTGGCATTTGCATTAGGCGCGGGGATCCAAGCTTTTGCAGTCCTGTGCTGTATAGGTGCATATCTTCGAGCCTTGGGGGCCACTTATAATAACCCCCAAAAAAAGGCTTCTACATCAATACCTACAACATCATAAGTTGTAGTTTTGCTGCTGGGAACTTGTGATTTTTTTTTTTTAGAATTAATTTAACTTCACCTAACCTGTTGTCGGTTCCATTGTTATCGCGATGAAACAATACACGATAAGGTAACACGATAGCAAAACACTGCGGATGCTGGAAATCTGAAACAACAACAGAAAATGCTGGAAACACTCAGCAGGTCAGGCAGCATCCGCGGAGAGAGAAACAGTCAATGCTTCAAGGACGACCTGAAACGTTAACTCGGTTTCTCTCTCCACGATGCTGCCTGACCTGCTGAGTGTTTCCACGATGAGGCAACGTCCATTTTCCTTTGGACTTGTATCTCAAGTTGATACCTTCAGCTCTGAGGTGTACAAAATTATGAGGGGCGTAGATAGAAAGGAGCTTTTCCCCTTAGTAGAGGGGTCAATAACCAGGGGGGCATAGTTTTAAGGTAAGGGGCAGGAGGTTTAGAGGGGATTTGAGGAAAATCTTTTTCACCCAGAGGGTAGTTGGAATCTGGAACTCACTGCCTGAAAGGGTGGTAGAGGCAGGAACCCTCACAACATTCAAGAAGCATTTAGATGAGCACTTGAAACGCCATAGCATACAAGACTACGGACCAAGTGCTGGAAAATGGGATTAGAATAGACAGGGCTTGATGGCCGGCGCGGACATGATGGGCCGAAGGGTCTCTTTCTGTGCTGTATAACTCTATGACTATGACTCTTGGTATGGTTTTGGAGGGAGTAGTACTAGAAATGGGCCTTTTTCAAACCTTTAGCTCCCCCAGAGTTCAAATGAACCAGCAAATTTGAAGTAAGTTACCTGGGCTTCGAGGGCCAGACTGCCCAAGTTCGGCGGGGGGGGGGGGGGTACACATGTGGCCTCTCGAGCCCAGGCCTAGTTTGAACATCCCTTGCATTACGCTGTTGGAAGTTTATTCCCTGCCTATTGACATTGGCGTATGATTTAGAATCATAGAATCTTGCAGCACGGGAGGAGGCCATTCGGCCCGTCGTGCCGGTGCTGGCTCTTTGAAAGAGCAGTCGGGCTCAGTCCCACCCACCCCCGCTTTCTGCCCGTAACCCTGTCAGTTCCTCGTCCTCAAGAACCCGACCAACTCCCTTTAAAAATTATTGATGGAATCGGCTTCCACCAGATCCCGACAACACTCTGAATGAAACACATTCTCCTCACCTCCCCGCTCGATCTTTTGCCAATGATTTTGAATCCATGACCACTAGTTATTGTGCCACTTGCCAGTGGAAATAATTTTTCCCTATTTACTTCGTCAAAACCTCTCATCATCTTGAAAACCTCTCTTAACCTTCTCTGTTCCAAGGAGAACAGTCCTAACTTTTCCAACTTCTCCTCATAACTGAAGTCCCTCATCCCTGGTAACATCCTGGTAAACCTCCTCTCTACCCTTTCTAAGGCCTTCACATCTTCCTTGAAATGTGGGGCCCAGAATTGTCCACAGTACTCCAGCCGAGGCCTAACCAGTGATTTATAAAGTTCTAGCGTGATCTCTTTGCTTTTATATATTCTATAAACCCAAGTAACTCATGCTTTTTTAACCACCTTAGCAACTTTCACTGCCACCTTTTAAGGATTCGACTATATGGACCCCACAGTCTCTGCTCATCTACACTTTTCAAAATCATGCCGTTTATAGTATCCTGTCTTTCTATATTAGTCCTCCCAAAGTGCATCAATTCACACTTCACATTGAACTCCACCTGCTGCGCTTCTGCCCATTTCACCACCGTGTCTCTGTCATCCTGAAGCCTGCAGCTGTCCTCCTCACTATCTACTACTTTGTCAAGTTTTGTATCATCTGCAAACTTTATAATGCTGCTCCCTGCACCAGAATCTTGGACATTGCTCTAAATCGCCGCGAGCTTCCAGCAACCAACAGGCTTGCTGCTTTTTTTATTTGTCGATCCTGTAACCTCCAGCTCCTACACTAGGGAGGCAACCAACAAAACAACAACATTTCCACCTCGGGGCTTACAACATTATGCATTCTGATCGTTTCATTTTACTGTTGGGCACTTGGTGATTTAATTTAATTTCCCAACGCCTGCTGTATTGCACCGTTTCTGCAATCAAACGAAAGGCACTAACAACAATACCAAGATCTGGGGCTGAAAGCGTTAAATGTTTGAGTGCGAGTAGCTATGCACCAGTGAGTAACAACACAAAGAAGGAAAAAAGACTTACGTTTCTATAACGCCTTTCACGACGCGGACGTCTCAAAGCGCTTCACAGCCAATGAAGTACTTTTTTTTAGTGTAGTCACTGTTGTAATGTGGGAAACGTGGTAGACAATTTACGCACAGCAAGCTCCCACAAACAGCAACGTGATAATGACCAGATGACCTCTTTTAGTGATGTTGATTTGAGGAATAAACATTGTCCAGGACACCGGGGAGAACTCCCCTGCTCCCCTGCGAAATAGTGCCACGGGATCTTTTACGTCCACCTGAGAGGGCAGACGGGGCCTCGGTTTAACGCCTCATCTGAATGAAGGCACCCTCTGACAGCGTGGCATTCCCTCAGCACTGCACTGGGAGTGTCAGCCTAGCTTTATGTGCGCAAGTCTCTGGAGTGGGACTTGAACCCACAACATTCTGACCCAGAGGCGAGTGTGCTGCCCACCGAGCCACAGCTGACAACAGAAACAACCATTCTTTGTGAATGAGGGACGTTGCAGCTACTTGTATGAAAGGTTTGGCAGGCTTAACTTCCTTAATGGGGGAGAAGAGATACATCAACCTGCATTTATAGAGCGCCTTTGACGTAGTGAAACGTCTCGAGGCGCTTCAAAGGGAGCGTTTTAGCGGAACAAATTTGACACCGAGCCACATTCGGACAGATGACCAAAAGCTCGAGTCAAAGAGGGAGGTTTTAAGGAGCGTCTTATCGGAGGAGAGAGAGGTGGAGAGGTTTAGGGAGGGAATCCCAGAGCTCAGGGCCCAGGCAGCTGAAAGCACGGCCGCCAATGTTTTGGAATTTATCAAATGAATGGCCCAATTTGCTCCTAAGGATGGCTGGGATCCTGTTGATCAAATAAGGGTTAATAATGATGTTGAAGGCTTGAGTTACTGGACTGGCGATTAGGGACAATTCCATAAGACTATGAGGAAGGGCTATTTCCTGAACACAACATATGGTATTCCTGTGGAATTGACTGTTTGCTTCGATTTCCTTGAGGAGGTTATAACAGCAGAGCCAGCCATGATTTATCTTTCCTTCCTGGATCTAATGATTTGTTCCTCATCTGCTGTATAAGGTGGTGCCTCGACTTATCTGCCGTAGACTGATCCAGCACAGAAGGAGGCCAGTTGGTAACGTTCCCTCTGAGCTGCGTGGCGTGCAGCTGTTTGCCGGATCCACGCCGACCGGGACAGGCTTTTCAGATGTGAAATTTCACGCATGTGTGATACTTTGGGCCAAACAACCCCCACCACCCCCCCCCCCCCCAAAATAAAAATTAGGGGAAACATTGCCAGTCGGCTCATTGTGTCTGTGCCATCTCTCTGAAAGAGTTGTCCGATTAGTCCCACCCTTGCTCTTTCCCCATCGCCCTGCCAATTCCCTTTTGAAAGTTACTATTGAATCTGCTTCCACCGCCCTTTCAGGCAGCGCGTTCCAGATCACAACAACTCGCTGCGTTAAAAAAGATTCTCCTCATCTCCCCTCTGGTTCCTTGGCCAATTACCTTAAATCTGTGTCCTCTGGTTACCGACCCTCCTGCCACTGGAAACAGTTTCTCCTTATTGACTCTAGCAAAACCCTACATAATCTTGAACGCCTCTATTAAATCTCCCCTTAACCTTCGCTGCTCTAAGGAGAACGACCCCAGCTTCTCCAGTCTCTCCACATAACTGAGGTCCCTCATCCCTGGTACCATTCTGGTCAATCTCCTCTGCACCTTCTCCAAGGTTTGACATCCTTGTCAAGGATGGATAAATCAGGCCAGACAGTTAAAATGTACCTGCTATAAATAAACACTAAATAAAATGTCTTTTTATTGTGTTGATTTGAATTACATTACATTTAAAAGTAGAACATTACTGGGAGGCTAAAGAAAAGACATTCAGTGTAAAGACTCTTTCAGGCCTACTTACATATTAGTTTTTCTTTTAAATGGCCTCTCCTACTGGGTAGGAGAAACACAAAATTTAGAGCACAGAAACAGGGCATTCAGCCCAATGTATTCTCTCTTAAATCTCTCCATAACCTTCTCTGCTCTAAGGAGAACAATCCCAGCTTCTCTAGTCTCTCCACGTAACTGAAGTCCCTCATTCCTGGTACCATTCTCCTCTAAGCCTTCTCAAAGGCCTTGGCATAATAGCGGAGGCCAACCTACCCCCTCATCAGATACTGGAAATCGAAGTTTCTCCGTACACATAGGAAGGATACATTGGAATAGTAATATAGGAACAGGAGTAGGCTAATTCAGTCCTTCAGCCCCTCGAGCCTGTTCAATTAGATCATGGTCTGATTAGATCTCACTTGGTGTGAGGAAACTGTGTTTTTAGTTTCTGATTGGTCTGTTTAAATGCCCTAATACAGTTTCCAGTACATTTGTCCATTTTAAAAATGAGATATTGTAAATAAGTGCTGGCAGTCTAGCTGCTGCTGGTCTGGAGTTGAAGCTGAAGATCAGAGTTGCTTGGGCAGTAAGTTACACAGGATATACAGCACAGAAACAGACCATTCAGCCCAACCAGTCCATGCCGGCACTTAATGCATTTTGCGGAACAGGCTCGAGGGGCTGAATGGCCTACTCCTGTTCCTATGCTCCACTCGAGCCTCCTCCCGTCTTTCCTCATCTAACTATCAGCATAACCCTCTATTCCCTTCTCCCTCATATACTTGTCTAGCTTCCCCTTAAATGCATCTATACTATTCGCTTCAACCACTCCCTGTGGCAGCGAGTTCCACATTCTCACCACTCTCTGGGTAAAGAAGTTTCTCCTGAATTCCCTATTGGATTTCTTGGTGACTATCTTATATTGATGGCCTCTAGTTTTGCTCTTCCCCACAAGTGGAAACATTCTCTCTCTATCCACTCTATCAAAACCTTTCAGAATTTTAAAGACCTCTATCAGGTCACCCCTCGGCCTTCTCCTTTCAAGAGAAAAGAGACCCAGCCTGTTCATCCTTTCCTGATATGTATACCCTTGCATTTCTGGTATCATCCTTGTAAATCTTCTCTGCACCCTCCCCAGTGCCTCTATATCCTTTTTATAATATGGTGACCAGAACTGTATGCAAAATTGTACCAGAGATTGGATCAGGAACCAATCAGAGTCTGCGGGGAAAACATCTGGGCTGCGCAAAAACAAAGTCCCGACTCCGATGGAAATTCTTCAGGATACTCAAGATTCCACTGTAATTGCAATTTTGGTGATTGTGCTCAAAATAAGAAACATGGGATAGTTAAAAAGACTGGAATGCAAACCTCCCCCACCCCCAAGTTTTGGAATGGAAACTACAATAATTTGGCTCCAGTCCCTGCTCTCCTGTTATTTCCATCCCAGTCCTTGGAGCACTGAATCTCCTTGGCAGGATCAGAGTGCAATGTGTTTTCTGTAGTAACATCTGTGGAAGTGATCTGTAGGTTGCCAACAGTGGAGGAAAAAAAAACTGAAGGAAATTGATGCATGATAACACACATGCAAAATACTGCGGACGCTGCAAATTTGAAATAAAATCATAAAATGCTGAAAATGCTCAGCAGGTCAAGGCAGCATCTATGGAGAGAGAAACCGAGTTAACGTTTCAGGTCGATGACCTTTCATCAGAACTGGAAAAAGTTAGAGATATAACCGGTTTTAAAAAGAAAGACTTGCATTTCTATCGTGTCTTTCAAGACCTCGGGACGTCCCAAAGCGCTTTACAGCCAATGAAGTACTTCTGAAGTGTAGTCACTGTTGTAATGTAGGAAACGTGGCAGCCAATTTGCACACAGCAAGCTCCCACGAACAGCAATGTGATAATGACCCGATAATCTGTTTTAGTGATGTTGGTTGAGGGATAAATATTGGCCAGGACACCGGGGAGAACTCCCCTGCTCTTCTTCGAAATAGTGCCATGGGATCTTTTACATCCACCCGAGAGAGCAGACGGGGCCTCGGTTTAACATCTCCCCCAAAAGATGGTATAAGCAAGTGTAGAGGCAGGGAAAGGGGGGCGGGGAGGAAAGAACAAAAGGGACGGTCTGTGATAGGGTGGAGGGCAGGAGAGATTAAATGACAAGAGGGATGATTGTACAAAGCAAAAGGAGATGGTAATGGGACAAGTAAAGAAACAAAAAATGGGTCTAGAAGAGGTGTAAATAGGAATATCAGGATCATCAACAGCTGCCGTCTGGAAAAAGTAGGGGCCGAGGTTTTGATCTGAAATCGTTGAACTCGATGTTGAGTCCAGAAGGCTGTAAAGTGCCAAATCGAAAGATGAGGTGTTGTTCCTCGAGCTTACGTTGAGCTTCGTTGGAAGTGTCAGAGGTTGAGGATGAAGAGCTCAGAGTGGGAGTGGGGCAGAGAATTAAAGTGACGGGCATGATGGCGCGAGGCAAAAGGGGGGGGGGGAGGGGGGTGGCAATGAGACAAGAAAAGAAACAAAAGATGTGTCCAGAGGAACTGAAAATGACAAAAGCAGAATCATCACCAGAAAGTGCTGTCTGAAAACAGTGGGAGCAGCAGTGATGCATGGTAACTTCATTGCTGCAAAGATAACATTTAATGGAGATTTGGCAGCTTGTTATACACTGCGATCCTGCAGGAGGTGCTTCCTAGAGGGGGGGTGTTTGTGCAGTCCCGTAAAACCCTGGCAGCTCCTCTGCAATCGCCCGTTCTTCATGTGGGAACTGAACACGGTGGGCATTGGCGGGCTACTCGACTGTGAAGGCGTCGCACCCCTGCCCGACCCTATCCCAGGAGAGCGCTGGATTTTTTTTTGAAGTCCAATTTGGACCCTCATCTTGAGATGAGTCAGCAGACCTTCTGTCCAGACTAGAAAAGCCCAAAGCTGAAATCTACTGGCTTGTGTGACTCAGTGCTACGTCCACCAGCCCATCGGGACCCCAAGAAAGATGTTCCAAAAGCAGCACCTTGCATTTACGTAACGTCCCAAGGCGCTTTGCAGGAGCGTTATCAGAGAAAATTTTGACACCGAGTCACATAAAGAGTTACATGTTTTTATGTATGCGATCTTTGCCCAGTAAATTGACAGTGCAATGTTAAACTTTCATTTGCCATTGTAGTATTGAAAAGAAATTGTAAGTGCAAGGAAATCGAGCACTTTCCCCGAGAACTCGCAGGTCCTCAGATCTGACTGAACCGTAAAGAGTGCCCCTTACTGCACTAGGCCATCCGCTGCTGAAACCCTGGACCCTGCCTTTGTCGCCTCTAGACTTGACTCTTCCAACGCACTCCCGGCTGGCCGCCCATCTTCCAGCCTCTGTAAACTTGAGCTCATCCAAAACTCTGCTGTCTTGTGTCCTAACTCACACCCAGTCCCGTTCACCCATCACCCCCTGTGCTCACTGCCCCGTGTCCTGACTCACACCCAGTCCCGTTCACCCATCACCCCCTGTGCTCACTGCCCCGTGTCCTAACTCGCACCGAGTCCCGTTCACCCATCACCCCCTGTGCTCACTGCCCCGTGTCCTAACTCACACCCAGTCCCGTTCACCCATCACCCCCTGTGCTCACTGCCCCGTGTCCTAACTCGCACCGAGTCCCGTTCACCCATCACCCCCTGTGCTCACTGCCCCGTGTCCTAACTCGCACCGAGTCCCGTTCACCCATCACCCCCTGTGCTCACTGCCCCGTGTCCTAACTCACACCCAGTCCCATTCACCCATCACCCCCTGTGCTCGCTGACCTACATTGGCTCCAAGTCCAGCCAACGCCTCAATTTTAAAATTCTCATCCTTGTTTTAAATCCCTCTGCGGATTCACCCCCCTCTCCCCTATCTCTGTAACCTGCTCCAAACTCCACAACCCGCTGAGATCTCTGAGCTCCTCCAGTTCTGGCCTGTTGCCCATCCCCTGATTTTCATCGCTCCACCATTGGCGGCCGTGCCTTCAGCTGCCTGGGCTCTGAGCTCTGGAATTCTCTCTCTTACCCCCCCCCCCCACCCCACCCCACCCCCCGCAACCCCCTAAACCTCTCCGCCTCTCGACCAACGTTCCCTCTAAGCCCGGGACCGGCTTTTCAACTGTGAAATTTTGCGCATGTGAGAAAGGTCGTGGAGCCCGTTAAAGGGACCGCGCAACCCCCCCCCCCCCCACCCCCCAAAAAAAAAATTAGGGGGAGCATTGCTCTCGAACTCTCTCTCCTCCTTTTAAGATGTTCCTACATTACAGCGGTGACTCCACTTCAAAAGTTCTTCATTGGCTGTAAAGCGCTTTGGGACGTCCGGTGGTCGTAAAAGGTGCTATAGAAATGCAAGTCTTTCTTTCTCCTTAAGATCTACCTCTTTGACCCAGTTTTTTATCACCTGACCTAATATCCACTTACATGGCTCGGTGACCAATTTTGTTTGATAATCGCTCCTGTGAAGCCCCTTGGGGTGTTTTACTACGTTAAAGGTGCCGTATAAATGCAAGTGGTTGTTGCTAGTGTGACAATTCTTCCAGTCCCTACACCAGGCATCCTGAGGGCCTGTCTTGAACGATGATGCCAAGTTAGTGCCAAACGTGGGGGCAGTTTTTGTGTTGTGGAGGATTTGGTACGGCCGAGACTCAAATCAGCCAATTGACAGATTAGAGAGGGTACAGAGGAGATTTACAAGGATGTTGCCGGGAGTAGAGAATCTTAGCTATGAGGAAAGACTGGATAGGCTGGGTCTGTTTTCCTTGGAACAGAGGAGTCTGAGGGGAGACCTTATTGAGGTGTATAAAATTATGAGGGGCCTAGATAAAGTGAATAGAAAGGACCTATTTCCCTTAACAGAGGGGTCAAAAACCAGGGGGCACAGATTTAAAGTAATTGGAGGAAGGTTTAGAGGGGATTTGAGGGGAAATTTCTTCACCCAGAGGGTTGTGGGGGTCTGGAACTCACTGCCTGAAAGGGTGGTAGAGGCAGGAACCCTAACCACATTTAAAAAGTACTTGGATGTGCACTTGGGATGCTGTAACCTGCAGGGCTACGGACCAAGAGCTGGGAAGTGGGATTAGGCTGGATAGCTCTTTGTTGGCCGGCGTGGACACGATGAGTCGAAATGGCCTCCCTCCGTGCTGTAACTTTCTATGATTCATCCCAGTGGTCTGGGTTGGGTTTGAACCTAGAAGGTCAAAGGTCAGAATTTGACCCACTTTGCGATCTCTTTTTAAAAAAAATAAATCAATCCAGCGACAGCTGCCTTGTATAAAGCATAACCTCAAGAGTGGCGGAGGTTGAAAAATAGAGGGGAAGGGGGCCAGAAATAAAATCCAAAGTGGCCAAAATGAAGGCTCGTACATGAGTTTCGTGACTCATCAGCCCGTTGCAGTTCTCTTAACTTTAAAGACTGTTTTGAAGTTGTATTGTGACCAAAAGACCCACTCTATGCAGAATTTAAGGGAACTTGTGGCATTTTATTATGAACACTACAGTAAACTATTTACGTGTGTTTCATTATAGATTGCAATATATTTCTGCGTTGAAATTTCACCTTATTAGGCAGTACACTGGCTAGAGACACATAGGGCTCGATTTTCATTGGGCCGTGGAGGCGGGATTGGAGGTGTACGGGGGGTTAAAATCCCCAAATTGGGGGACATGAACCCAACCCGCCTCCATGCCAGTTTCAAAGGAGGCGGGTAACCGACCCGCGCTGGGACCTGCCTCCCCAAGGCGGGAAGGGGATTAGTGCCAATTAGCTGCCTGTTAACAGGTAGTTAACGGGCAGTTTTTAGCCTGATCCCTATTTTCATTGCTGAAGTGTGGGATTCCCGACGGCTCCAAACCATGCCAAGTTAGCGAGGCGGGCCGTCGGGCTGATGGGCTTGGAGGGGTTGAGTGATGGGTGCATGAGTGCAGAGTTAAGTGTGTTTGGTGTGTGTAAAGTGTTTTACTTACTTTACAGCCTTCCTTCCTTCAGGTCTTGGGAGTCCCTCATCTCACCGGCACAGAAAGCAGAATGGCCGCGATCTGTCACAAATTGCAGCATTCAGCTTTCTTTTCCGGGGAGACCTCTAAATCAGCCTGAGAGGAAGGAATTAACTTAGAGTACAGATTGTCAGTGTTTGACAGCTTCAAACAGCTGTGAAACGCTGATATTTCATCTGTCAAAAGGTCTTGACAGATGAAATGTCAATCTGTGATGTCACCTGTTGCCGGGTGACCCTTAATTGGCCTGCTGGGCCCGCTGGGCGGGCTCAACAAGGTCAATCAAGTCAAAATCGCGTGGGTTGGCTAGAACTCGATGGAGGCGGGACTACAACCCCGAAAGTTGTAGTCCGCCTCCTCAATGAAAATCCAGCCCACATTGTTCCCATGGCTGCTGCCAACACAACAACAACTTGTATTTATATAGCGCCTTTAACGTCCCAAGGCGTTTCACAGGAGTGTTATAAGACAAAAAATTTGACGCCGAGCCACATGAGAAATTAGGGCAGGTGACCAAAAGCTTGGTCAAAGAGGTAGGTTTTAAGGAGCATCTTAAAGGAGGAGAGAGAGGTAGAGAGGCGGTGCGGTTTAGGCAGGGAATTCTAGAGCTTGGGGCCCAGGCAGCTGAAGGCACGGCCATTATAATCAGGGATGTTCAAGAGGGCAGAATTGGAGGAGCGCAGATATCTGAGGGTTGTGGGGCTGGAGGAGATTACAGAGATAGGGAGGAGCGAGGACATGGAGGGATTTGAAAGCAAGGATGAGAATTTTGGAATCGAGCTGTTGCTTAACCGGGAGCCAATGTAGGTCAGCGAGCACAGGGGGGGGGGGTGATGGGTGAACGGGACTTGGTGCGAGTTAGGACACGGGGCAGCCGAGTTGTGGATGGCCTCAAGTTTACGTAGGGTGGAATGTGGGAGGTCAGCCAGCAGTGCGAGGAATAGTCAAGTCTAGAGGTTTTAAGGGAAAAGACTTCTGACTTTTTTTAAAAAATCTTGAGGGCAGTTGCTGCCTTCAGGTACTGCAATGTTTTGAGGGGTTTTACAGCACAGACACAGGCCATTCAGTCCACTTTATCCAGCTTCCCCTTAAATGCATCTACGCTATTCGCCTCGACCACTCCCTGCGGTAGCGAGTTCCACATTCTCACCACTCTCTGTTAAAGAAGTTTCTCCTGAATTCCCTATTGGATTTAGAAACATAGAAAAATAGGAGCAGGAGTAGGCCATTCGGCCCTTCGAGCCTGCTCCGCCATTCAATATGATCATGGCTGATCCTCTATCTCAATACCATATTCCTGCTCTCTCCCCATACCCCTTGGTGCCTTTTGTGTCTAGAAATCTATCTATCTCCTTCTTAAATATATTCAGTGACTTGGCCTCCACAGCCTTCTGTGGTAGAGAATTCCACAGGTTCATTTTTTAATTCGTTTTTATGGGATGTGGGCGTTGCTGGCAAAGCCAGCATTTATTGCCCATCCCTAATTGCCCTTGAGAAGGTGGTGGTGAGCTGCCTTCTTGAACCGCTGCAGTCCGTGTGGTGAAGGTGCTCCCACAGCGCTGTTAGGGAGGGAGTTCCAGGATTTTGACCCAGCGACGATGAAGGAACGGCTGATATATTTCCAAGTCAGGATGGTGTGTGACTTGGAGGGGAACTTGGAGGTGGTGGTGTTCCCATGCGCCTGCTGCCTTTGTCCTTCTAGGTGGAAGAGGTCGCAGGTTTGGGAGGTGCTGCCGAAGAAGCCTTCGCGAGTTGCTGTTGTGCATCTTGTAGATGGTACACACTGCAGCCACGGTACGCCGGTGGTGGAGGGAGTGGATGTTTAAGGTGGTAGAGGGGGTGCTGATCAAGCGGGCTGCTTTGTCCTGCATTTATTAGTGACTATCTTATATTTGCAGGCCCCGAGTTTTGGACACCCCACAAGCGGAAACATTTTCTCTACATCCATTGTATCGAACCCTTTCATAATTTTCAAGACCTCTATTAGGTTACCTCTCATCCTTATCTTTTCTAGAGAAAAGAGCCCCAGCCTGTTCGGTCTTTCCTGATAGTTATAACCTCTCAGTTCTGGTATCATCCTTGTAAATCTATTTTGCACCTTCTCCAGTGCCTCTATATCCTTTTTTTTATAATACGGAGCCCAGAACTGTTCACAATGCTTCAAGTGTACTCCAACAAAGGTTCTATACAAGTTTAATACAGCTCTTAATTTCAATTCTATTCCTTCTGGAAAGAACCCCAGTGCTTTGTTGGCATTTTTAAAGGTTATTTAACTTGGAATGTGAAATCAGGATAAGGATTTGCTTGCCTGCATCTGGCACCTAAACCAAATGGCTGTTTTCTAGTGTAAACCAAGACTGTGCCAACAAGATTGAAATGCATAAGATTCTGAGGGGGATTGACAGGGTAGATGCTGAGAGATTGTTTCCCCTGGCTGTAGAATCTAGAACTAAGGAGCTCACAGTCTCAGGATAAGGGGCCGGCCGTTTAAGACCGAGATGAGGGGGAATTTCTTCACTCAGAGGGTGGTGAACAATGTTTCCTGTAAGCTGTGCGGAGCACTCCAGGGAACCCGCGCGGCCGGATTGCCGGCTTTTCCGCGGTATTTTGAATGGCCCACGCAGCCTCTTAAAGGGGCCATGGGGCGCCAAACAAAATTAGAGGGAACATTGGTTGTGAATCTTTGGAATCCTCTGCCCCAGAGGGCTGTGGATGCTGAGTCATTGAGTATATTCAAGGCTGAGATCGATAGATTTTTGGACTCCAGGGGAATCAAGGGATATGGAGATCCGGGGGGGTGGTGGAAAGTGGAGTTGAGGTCAAAGTTCAGCCATGATCTTATTGCATGGCGGAGCAGGCTCGAGGGGCCGAATGGCCGACTCCTGCTCCTATTTCTTATGTTCTTGTGTTCTTCTGTAAGTGACTCCAATTTGGGGGAATTGCAACTGAATCCATTCCTTGGCCTCACCTGATGCCCACACACTTTCCAGCCAGTGGATAGCGACTGGGATCAGATAACGCTGCTGTGACACGCTTGTAAGGTGTGACTAGGACAGGTGACCAAAAGCTTGGTCACAGCGGTAGGTTTTAAGCAGCATCTTAAAGGAGGAGAGAGAGAGAGGTGGGGAGGTTTAGGGAGGGAATTGCAGAGCTCGGGGCCCAGACAGCTGAAGGCACAGCCACCAATGGTGGAGCGATTAAAATCAGGGATGTGCAAGAGGCCAGAACTGGAGGAGCACAGAGATCTCTGAGTGTTGTAGGGGCTGGAGGAGGTTACAGAGATAGGGAGGGGTGTAGGACTGGAGGAGGTTAGAGATAGGGAGGGTTGTGGGGCTGGAGGAGGGTACAGAGATCTCAGGGGGTTGTAGGGCTGGAGGAGGTTACAGAGATAGGGAGGGTTGTAGGGGCTGGAGGCGGTTACAGAGATAGGGAGGGTTGTAGGGGCTGGAGGCGGTTACAGAGATAGGGAGGGTTGTAGGGGCTGGAGGTGGTTACAGAGATAGGGAGGGTTGTGGGGCTGGAGGAGGTTACAGAGATAGGGAGGGTTGTAGGGCTGGAGGAGGTTACAGAGATAGGGAGGGTTGTAGGGGCTGGAGGCGGTTACAGAGATAGGGAGGGTTGTAGGGCTGGAGGAGGTTACAGATATAGGGAGGGTTGTAGGGCTGGAGGAGGTTACAGATATAGGGAGGGTTGTAGGGCTGGAGGAGGTTAGAGATAGGGAGGGTTGTGGGGCTGGAGGCGGTTACAGAGATAGGGAGGGTTGTAGGGGCTGGAGGCGGTTACAGAGATAGGGAGGGTTGTAGGGGCTGGAGGAGGTTACAGATATAGGGAGGGTTGTAGGGCTGGAGGAGGTTACAGAGATAGGGAGGGTTGTGGGGCTGGAGGAGGTTACAGAGATAGGGAGGGTTGTAGGGGCTGGAGGAGGTTACAGAGATAGGGAGGGTTGTAGGGCTGGAGGAGGTTACAGAGATAGGGAGGGGTGTAGGGCTGGAGGAGGTTAGAGATAGGGAGGGTTGTAGGGCTGGAGGAGGTTACAGAGATAGGGAGGGTTGTAGGGCTGGAGGAGGTTACAGATATAGGGAGGGTTGTAGGGCTGGAGGAGGTTACAGAGATAGGGAGGGTTGTAGGGCTGGAGGAGGTTACAGAGATAGGGAGGGGGTGAGGGCCTGGAGGGATTTGGATACAAGGATGAGAATTTTAAAATTGAGACGTTGCTGGACTGGGAGCCAAAGTAGGTCCGCGAGCACGGGGGGTGATGGGTGAATCCAGTACATGTAGAATAATTTATTTTTGCAAATGTGATTGATTAACGAGGCTCCTCTAAAATACATTTTTTTGTTTGCAAGCAAACAATGTGCGAAAGAAAAAAGAAAGACTTGCATTTATATAGCGCCTTTCACAACCACCGGATGTCTCAAAGCGCTTTACAGCCAATGAAGTACATTTGGAGTGTAGTCACTGTTGTAATGTGGGAAACGCGGCAGCCAATTTGCTCCCACAAACAGCAATGTGATAATGACCAGATCATCTGTTTTTTTGTTATGTTGGTTGAGGGATAAATATTGGCCAAGACACCAGGGATAACTCCCCGTGTTCTTCTTCGAAATAGTGCCATGGGATCTTTTACGTCCACCTGGGAGAGCGGATGGGGCCTCGCTTTAACGTCTCATCCGAAAGACGGCACCTCCGACAGTGCGGCACTCCCTCAGCACTGCACTGGGAGTGTCAGCCTAGCTTTATGTGCTCAAGTCCCTGGAGTGGGACTTGAACCCACGACTTTCTGACTCCGAGGTGAGTGTGCTACCCACTGAGCCACAGCTGACACTGAGTGCAGAGATCTCGGAGGCTCGTAGGGCTGGAGGAGGTTACAGAGATAGGGGAGACAGGGCGAGACCATCTCCACTATTTGTGGGGGGCATGGGAGGCACATTTCTTTCAGCTATATCTTGCTTCAGGTTGGTTAACTCTATACCCACTTTGGGTCACTTCTACTTATACCATCTGCGTTCACATAACGGTCTTTCCAATTGAGTGCGCCTTTCTATTGTTGGAACATGGCCCGAGGAGCCAGGTGTTTGTAGAGGTCCTTGCTACGTGAGTCCCTTCTAACAGCATTGAATATAAACCTAAACCGCTCAGGAACCCAAACGTTTTGTTGCTTTATAAGCATGACGGTGTTAGCAGTTGAGAGCCCTGTAATAAGGGTCAGGGCTAGCCAATGACTTTTGGTGTTGGCAATACTGAACAAATTGGTGAAGAAAAGCGAGGTGGAATTAGCGCTCCCCAACCTCTCGTATACTTGTTAGATTTGTTTATCTGGGCAGCAACATCAATTAGAGGAGTTGGATGTAGACAAAAACTATGTTACAGTATTTAGGAAAAAAATGCTGTTTTGTGTAAATAAGACCAATTTAGTAATGTCCCTTGATGAAGATTTAGCACAGTATCTTGAATCAAAATCGGTGGAGGAAATATTGCCTTTGGACGAACCGCATTTCAGATTGTGGGTCTTCACTTGCTGTTCTCTCCGCTTCTCTCCCGTAAGTGGACCCTGCGTCCCTTACAAACAGATTGTTCCGACGGACCCTGTGTTTCTTAGCTGGACAGGAAGGCAAAGGCTTGACCAACTGATGCCCAACCCCAGCACTCCATATTGCTGAGCTGTCAATCAAACCGGCTGCTGCCCTATCAGGAGAGTGGGCGCCTGCCGCTCAATCCCCATGCTGGTTTTGCGTGACTGCAGCCCCTTACAACGTGCCCAATGTTCCCTCTCTTTCCGCCCCCCCCCCCCGTCACGGGTCCGCTTGCGCGGCCCATTCAAGTCTTGGCGGTTGTTCCCATTGGAAAGCCGGCGAGCGGCCTGCGCAGGGTCTCCAGACCGCTGCGCGGCCGCACAGCTTAACGGGGAACGTCGAACATGTCACGTGCGAGTGTTGACTGGAAGAGTCGCAACGTATTAACTTCTCTATTGTCTCAGACTGTTAAGGATAGGTGTTTTGATGACTGACTGTCCAATCCCATTAAAAAATAAAAATCAAGTTCTCCTTTATTCCACTGGCTCCTGGACTTTTCTGTCAAAAAGATGGTGGCGCTTTGGGAATTAATTCTTAGAATTCTGAACCTCACAAAACTGTACTTCATTGGCTGTAAGCGCTTTGGGACATCCTGGGTCATTAAAGGTGCTATAGAAATGCAAGTCTTTGTTTGTTTCTCTTTCCTTCTTTCTTTGTCTTTTCTCTCTCCTATTCTTTTCTCTGTCTCTTCCTTTCTCTCTTACTCTTTCCTTCTTTCTCTCTTTTTCTTACACTTTTTTTCTTTCTGTTTCTTTCACTCTCTCTTTCTTTCTTTGTTTCTTTCTTTCTTGAATTGGGTGTTGCTGTGGCATTAGGGGGTTCGAGGGGGAGGGGGTATTTATGATCTTTGTGGACGAATAAATTAAGATGACCCATCTGGCCTTTCTGGTCAGTAATTATCCTGCGATCAGGAGCAGGAGCCCCAGGCCCTTTTTTTATTTTTGCTTTTCTAACAAAGGGTCTCTGAGGCGAATCATAATGCCCTGTTACCACCTGAGCTGACAGCAGCTTCTTCGCTGCAGACTTTGACAAGGCACCGACCGATCCTGGAGCCAAGATGACCCTCGTTACTCACAGCCTTAATCGAGCGTCTTTCGGATGAGACGTTAAACCGAGGGCCCCCGTCTGCTCCCTGAGGTGGAGACAAAATTTCCCACGGCCGCTATTCCGAAGAAGAGCAGGTGGAGTTATCGCCAGTGTCCTGGGGCCAATGTTTATCCCTCAATCAACATCATTAAAAAAAACAGATCATCAGGTCATTATCACATTGCTGCCTGTGGGAGCTTGCTGTGCGCAAATTGCCGTCACATTTCCTACATTACAACAGTGACGACACTTCAAAAGTACTTCATTAGCTGTAAAGTGCTTTTCGATGTCCTGACGTTTTGAAAGGCGCTGGAGAAATGCAAGTTTCTTTTTCTTTTATCCATTAGTGGAAACGCCGGCTGCCTTGTTTTTTGAAGCTGGACTCTGTGCGGTGATTGACATTTAAAAAAAAAAAAAATTCAGCTGCGGCCACTTGGAGATTTAAAGAGTGAAGTAATTTAATTTTAAGTGCTGTACGTTAAATCGTTTGAGCACGGCTTCATTGCGTCCCTGTCGCAGCTGGTCCGGGATCAGCTGGAGCGACAGATGGGGTGTCGATCTGTCACGATCTAACGTGCAGCCTTTGAGAAGAGGTCAGGGTGCCAGTGAGTAGGAGGAGCCAGCTGCGGTCTGCCCCGCATTGAGAACACCAGCCTCCGCAGGAGAGCTCGGAACTCATCTTGGCTTTTAACACTTCTGCTTTTAATTAAACCGATAGTTTCAATTGACAGCCGCTGGCAGGATCGCAAAAGCTATCCGTTATTCTGCCGCCAAATCAAGAGAATGCGGCTCCTTGAAGGACTTCAGATGTGGCCATGCCAATATTTTGTAAAGTTGCCAATGGGCGGACATAGCTTGTAATTTAACTGCTCCACGTGTCTCCAATATGTAACTTGACGGAGGTTTATATGTGACTTTATAAATTTGCACGTGTCTGGTGACTTGATTTTTGCTGTAATTAATGTGCCAAACCTTGGTAGAGTGTAAGTGACTGAGATAGTACTGTGTCTATTATATGGCCGTGCGAGATAGTAGACTCTGAGTATATGTGTGCGCGCATGCAAAGATATATTTCTTAAGGCTAAAGGGATCAAGGGATATGGGGAGAAAGCAGGGACAGGGTACTGAATTTGGATGATCAACCATGATCTCATTAAATGGCGGAGCAGGCTCGAGGGGCTGAATGGCCTACACCTGCTCCTATCTTCTATGTTTCTATATTAGTGTGTGTGTACAAGATAAAAAACAAGACTTGCAATTTTATAGCGCCTTTCACAACCGCCGGAAGTCCCAAAACGCTTTACATCCAATAAAGTACTTTTTTGAAGTGGAGTCACTGTTGTAATGTAGGAAACGCGGCAGCCAATTTGCGCACAGCAAGCTCCCACAAACAGCAATGTGATAATGCCCAGATAACCTGTCTTAGTGATGTTGATTGAGGGATAAATATTGGCCCCACTGAAGATAGGGGCCATAAATAAAAGATAGTCATTCATAAAGAATTCAGGAGAAACTTCTCCACTCAGTGAGAATGTGGAAGATAATCAATTTTAGTGATGTTGATTGAGGATAAATATTGGCCCCAGGACACCAGGGAGAACTCCTCTTCGAAATAGCGCCATGGGAACTTTTACGCCCACCTGAGAGAGCAGAGTCTCATCTGAAAGACGGCACCTCTGACAGTGCAGCACTCCCTCAGTACAACACTGGGAGTGTCAGCCTGGATTTTTCTGCTCAAGTCCCTGGAGTGGGACTTGAACCCACGACCTTTTGACTCAGAGGCGAGAATGCTGCCCACTGAGCCACGGCTGACACACACATCGATAGTAGTATGTGGACAAGATATACACCGTACGACTGGTATGAAAACTCCCCTGTTCTTTTTCGAATAGTGCCATGGGATCTTTTACGTCCACCTGAGAGGGCAGATATCTCGCTTTAATGGCACCTCCGACAGTGCAGCACTCCCTCAGTACTGCAATAGGAATGTCAGCCTAGGTTTAGTGCCCAAGTCTCTGGAGTGTCTGACGAAGGGTCTTCGACCTGAAGCGTTGACTCTGTTTCTCTCTCCACGGATGCTGCCCTGGCCTGCTGAGTTTTTCCAGCGTTTTCTGTTGTTATCTCTGGAGTGTCTGTCTGTCTGTGTGACTGACTAATGCCACATTCATTCCTATTGTGGAATTAAGTCTATTGGTCATGTCAAGTGTCCTTGATGCTCTGGAATGCGTGAGGTCTTTTGAGAGTAGCAGTGGAAAAACTGAAACAATTGCAACAATACCGTTTAAAAGTTGCAATCACAACTCCCAACGCCGGCCTTGTCAGCGACATTACTTTTATAATCTGCAAGTTATTTACTGCTTCGAGAGAATATTTGTTTTGTTTTTTAATATGCTCGCTCATCATTAAACAAACTCTACAATTGGAGAGTTTTCTACCTCTGTACAGCGCTCTCATTAGCACCACACCCCATCCACTAATAAACTTGCAGACTGAATCTTGAATCCCCTTAATGATTCCTGGGATGAGAGGGTTGTCCTATGAGGAGAGATTGAGTAGACTCGACCTATGTTCCCTAGAGTTTAGAAGAATAAGAGGTGATCTCATTGAAACATATAAGATTCTGAGGGGGATTGACAGGGTAGATGCTGAGAGGCTGTTTCCCCCTGGCTGGAGAGTCTAGAACCAGGGGTCACAGTCTCTGGGTAAGGGGTCAGCCATTTAGGACTGAGATGAGGAGGAACTTCTTCACTCAGAGGGTTGTGAATCTTTGGAATTCTCTACCCCAGAGGGCTGTGGATGCTCAGTCATTGAGTATATACAAGACAGAGATCAATAGATGTTTGGACTCTAGGGGAATCGAGGGATATGGATCGGGCGGGAAAGTGGAGTTGAGGTTGAAGATCAGCCATGATCTTATTGAATGGCGGAGCAGGCTCGAGGGACCGAATGGTCTACTCCTGCTCCTATTTCTTGTGTTCACAAACTGACTGATACTGCACTCATAATATGGCAGTTCTTACTTATTAGTGACTGTCTGTCTTCTATTTATGGCCCCTCTCTACCTAAAAACTCTGCCTAGTGACCACAATAATTTCTAGAACTCTGCTGGAAAAGTTATCTATTTGGGTATGGTAATCACTGTGGGTGTTGCATCCCGTACACCAAATAGTGATGGTCACCTGTTATCGTGCTGTGTAGTGTTAGCTGTCCACCTCCTCCCTCCTCTGGTTCACAACAACACGTTTCGAGTAAGCACTTCGTAGTGGAGTCTACGGAACAGACTTTATTGATAAACCGTACAGGTGATCAGCCTAACTGTATACAGAGAGTGGCTTTTCGGTTTCTGTATCCTCCGTGCTCTCTGACGCCCTATTGGAAGCCGTGCTCCTTTATACACCATATTTTGCCTACACCAAAGATACATGTCATAGATAAAACATCATGACATGTCTATTCCCAAATCCTTTGAAGACAGACTATTCATGTAAACATTTGTAGTTGTTTCAAAGCTACTTCCCCTAAAGAAGACTTCCTGATCTGTGTCCTTAAACCCTTTGAAGATAGGCTTTATCGTCCATTAACTTAATATAAAATAGCTAATGGATCCCTCTACCTTTGTTTATTACCCTAGCCCCTAACGTTACATTTTAATCACTCATGGCTGACGACCATTACTGTCTTGTATTTCTTTGCACAAGCGCTTTACACATCAGAAGACAAACTATGCTTTCCTGTCACGACACTTCAAAGCCATCCTGTTTCTATTGGAAAGCCTGTTGCTCCATGATACAAAGAATTTCGACTATTAACCCTTAACTACCCAACATGCATCTCTCCAGCACAGCACCTCATTTTGCTTTGTACTATCGTACCTTTTGTCATTTAATCTCCTGCCATCCATCCTATCACAGACTTTCACTTTTTTTCTTTCCTCCCCTCCCCCCTTTCCCTGCCCCTGCATCTGCTTAAAACCTGTTACATCTCTAAACTTTTTCCAGTTCTGACGAAAGGTCATCGACCTGAAACGTTAACCCTGTTTCTCTCTCCACAGATGCTGCCTCACCTGCTGAGCATTCCCAGCATTTTCTGTTTTTATTTAGTACCTCTCTCCAGGATGTCCAACATATATCAGGTCCATGCTATCAGCCGTGAAGGGTCACATAGAATCACACTGCACAGAAGGCGGCCATTCGGCCCATCGTACCTTTGCCGGCTCTATGAAAGAGCTCTCCAATTAGTCCCACTCCTCTTTCAAAGAGCCGGCACAGGCACAATGGCCCGAATGGCCTCCTACTGTGCTGAAAGAGTCTGAGTTTTCTTATGAGCTGTTTTTCCAAATAATTATTAAAGATTAAAGCTGACTTCACCCACGATAAATTAAGCCCCTGTAAAACGCCACAAGTGAGAGGAGGTATCTTAAATAAAAACCTCTTACTGCAAGTAATGTAAAGAAACCCATTACCTATCCCTCCTGAACCATACAATGACAACACAGCTCAGATCCCACCAACAAAATTCATTGCAAAAGATCAGGTTAAAAGAAAGAACACCGAGGGTGTGCAGTTAAAGGCTCCTCAGGTCGTACACCAGTACTGCAGGATATTAATCATATCAGGTTTGCATTTAATTAGATCTGCTGTTGATTGCTTAATGAAAGGCAGTGGGAGGAATCTGCAAGGCAAATTTAACAGATGGGATGCAAGGCTGGTGACTGATTAAAAAAACGTTTTAACAAAGACAACATGATGAAAGGTGAGGAACTGGGTCATCCATTTCAGCCTAGACGGAAATACTGTGTCCTGATCTTGCAGATTTTTCTGCCCGACCATTTGGACCGCTGACCTACATTTGGCTCCTGGCCCAGCAACACCTCAATTTTAAAATTCTCGTCCTTGTTTTCAAATCCCTCCATGGTCTCGAGGGGGGGGGGGGGGGGGGGCGGGCCGGGCCTCCTCCAGCCCCGCAACCCTCCGAGATCTCTGCGCTCCTCCAATTCTGGCCTCTTGCGCATCCCCGATTTCCATCGCTCCACCATTGGCGGCCGTGCCTTCAGCTGCCTGGGCCCTAAGCTCTGGAATTCCCTCCCTAAACCTCTCCGCCTCTCTCTCTCCTTTCAGACCTTCCATTTTGACCAAACCTGTCCTCATATCTCCTTGTGTGGCTCGGTGTCAAATACTCGCTCCCGTGAGGCGCCTTGGGATGTTTTACTATGTTAAAGGCGCCAAATAAATACAAGTTGTTGTTCTTGTTGAACCAGATTAGGTTGGGCTGTCTGCAGCTTCCATAGTCTAGCAGTCTGCCAACACTCGTCGTTTAGGCTCTTGTATGAAGAAAGGCCATTTGGGGGAAGTCATATTATCCAGCCTGGCTCTGATTTGAAGATTATGCCCCTTTGTTCTGGACTCCCCCCACCAGAGGAAATAGTTTCTCTCTCGCTACCCTCTCAAATCCTTTAATCATCTTGAACACCTCAATTAGATCACCCCTTAATCTTCTCTACTCCATACAAGCCTGGTCTATGCTACCTCTGATTACACCAATGTCAATTGGTTTTGTTCACAGAATTGCCTTTCCTGGTGTGTTATTCCACCAGAGGCAATCATGTAAAGTAAAGGGGATCTCAGTTACAGGAAACTTTTTTTTTTAATCCGGCACCGACGGGACCGACGTGGTGCCGGTTCATCAAAAATTCCGGATAACCGAGAGCTATAGTAAAAGATACGGAGAGCTGAGAGCTCCGTATAAAGCAACAAACCCTGTTGCTTAGCAACATGTTCAGAACAATGGCCACAAGTTCCAAGCATCTCTGTAGCTTAGCAACAGCTGCAGCCACACCCTTGCACAGCAACAGATCGAGGAAGGCAAGTAGAATATGAAGTAAAACTTACCTGAACCTACTCCTGAATTTTGCCGGTTAACTGAGATTTCCGGTTATTTAGGTGCCGGTAAATCGAAAGTTTCCTGTATTATATTATCATTGTATGCCAGGCTTGGGGCTTTTTTCTCTAGAAAAGAAAAGGCTGAGGGGTGACCCGATAGAGATCTTTAAAATTATGAAAGGGTTTGATGGAGAAGACATGGAGAAGATGTTTCCACTTGTGGGGGAGACCAGAACTAGGGGCCATCAATATAAGATAGTCACCAATAAATCCAATCGGGAATTCAGGAGAAACTTCTTTACCCAGAGAGTGGCGAGAATGTGGAACTCGCTACCACAGGGAGTGGTTGAGGCGAATAGCAGAGATGCATTTAAGGGGAAGCTGGATAAACACATGAGGGAGAAAGGAATAGAAGGATATGTTGATAGACTGAGATCCCCTTTACTTTACATGGTTGCCTCTGATGGAATAACACACCAGGAAAGGCAGTTCTGTAAACAAAACCAATTGACGTTGGTGTAATCAGAGGCACCAAGGCTAAAAGGATTAAATCCTAAAGACAGGTAGCATAGACCAGGCTTGTATGGAGTAGAGAAGATTAAGGGATGATCTAATTGGGAGGAGGCTCGCGTGGAGCATGGACCTGATGGGCCAAATGGCCTGATTCTGTGCAATAGAATTCAATGTAATGAAAACCATTTTGTAGCATATTAGCTCTTTTACTTCACTTATTCTGCACTGCAAAATATTCCATTTAACACAAATGGTGAAATGCTAGTGAAAATAAAAATTCTGTTTCTGTGGTCATTTGGTCCCAATGCAGTCTTAATGATTTTATCGGGCAATTAAAACTCCAAAAATCGCAGCTGAATTTTATCTCCCAAGTCTACTGCGATTTGTGGTTAGATTTCACCCTGGACAGCTTTGTGATGCAGTATTTCCAATTCATAAGGTGACTTCTCTTCCTGTCGCATGTCTGGTCACTTGTCTTCTGTTGGGACACTTACCATGTCGTGGTCAGGACATATCGTAAAGCACAGAAGGAGGCCATTCGGCCCATCGTGCTTGTGCCGACTTTTTGAAAGAGCTCTCTGAAGTTAGAAAACTACTAGGCACTTGGTCTAAGCGTTAAACAAAGCTTTAATCAACTGTTTTACAACATGGAGGTCTCGTTGTGTCCTTCACTAGTTCCTGTTAAGAATGTCCTGCGCAAGCTGGGCCCGTGCCCGAATATTTATACTCTCCCTGGACAGCGCCACCCGCAGGCCGCTCAGTTGATTCATGTCACTCTCCAATTAGTCCCACTCCCTCCTGCTTTTTCCCCATAGCCCTGCAATGTTCTCCCCTTCTGACATTTATCCAATTCCATTTTGAAAGTTACTATTGAATCTGCTTCCACCGCCCTTTCAGGCAGCGCATTCCAGATCACAACTCGGTGTGTTTATAAAAAAAAAAAGAAGAAAAAAAAAAAATACTCCTCATCTCCCCCTCTGGTTCTTTTGCCAATTATCTTCACTCTGTGTCCTCTGGTTATCGACCCTCCTGCCACTGGAAACAGTTTCTCATTTATTCTATCAAAACCCTTCATGATTTTGAATACCTCTATTAAATCTCCCCTTAAGGACGTATTCTCCTGCATTCTGCAGTCCTGACACCATATAGCCACACAGTCTTTGTCCACTTTTAATGTTTATTGGCAAACTTCAGTTTTATTTGCCCTATATTCTAAATGCGGACACAAGTAGAAGATCGTAATTTGATCTGTGGGTCCACATGACCACCACAAACCACACAAGCCTGGCTACCATAACGTACTACAACAATAACAATTTGCATTTATATAGCACATTTAACGCAGTAAAACATCCCAAGCTGCTTTGCAGGAGCAATTATCAAACAAAATTTGACACCGAGCCACATAAGGAGATATTAGGACAAGTGACCAAAAGCTTGGTCAAAGAGGTATATTTTAAGGAGTGTCTTAAAGGAGGAGAGAGAGGTAGAGAGGCGGAGAGGTTTAGGGAGGGAATTCCAGAGTTTGGAGCCCAGGCAGCTGAAGGCACGGCCGTCAATGGTGGAGTGATTAAAATCAGGGATGCGCCAGAGGCCAGAATTGGAGGAGTGCAGAGATCTCGGAGGGTTGTAGGGCTGGAGGAGATTACAGAGATAGGGCAGGGGGGCGAGGCCAGGGAGGGTTTTGAAAACAAGGATGTGAATTTTATAATCGAGGCATTGCCGGACCGGAAGCCAATGTAGGTCAGGGGTGATGGGCGAACGGGATTTGGTGCGAGTTAGGACACGGGGCAGTGAGCACAGGGGGTGATGTGTGAACGGGACTGGGTGTGAGTTAGGACACGGGGCAGTGAGCACAGGGGGTGATGGGTGAACGGGACTGGGTGCGAGTTAGGACACGGGGCAGTGAGCACAGGGGGTGATGGGTGAACGGGACTGGGTGTGAGTTAGGACACGGGGCAGTGAGCACAGGGGGTGATGGGTGAACGGGACTGGGTGTGAGTTAGGACACGGGGCAGTGAGCACAGGGGGTGATGGGTGAACGGGACTGGGTGTGAGTTAGGACACGGGGCAGTGAGCACGGGGTGATGGGTGAACGGGACTTGGTGTGAGTTAGGACACGGGGCAGTGAGCACGGGGTGATGGGTGAACGGGACTGGGTGTGAGTTAGGACACGGGGCAGTGAGCACGGGGTGATGGGTGAACGGGACTGGGTGTGAGTTAGGACACGGGGCAGTGAGCACAGGGGGTGATGGGTGAACGGGACTGGGTGTGAGTTAGGACACGGGGCAGTGAGCACAGGGGGTGATGGGTGAACGGGACTGGGTGTGAGTTAGGACACGGGGCAGTGAGCACAGGGGGTGATGGGTGAACGGGACTGGGTGCGAGTTAGGACACGGGGCAGTGAGCACGGGGTGATGGGTGAACGGGACTGGGTGTGAGTTAGGACACAGGGCAGTGAGCACAGGGGGTGATGGGTGAACGGGACTGGGTGTGAGTTAGGACACGGGGCAGTGAGCACGGGGTGATGGGTGAACGGGACTGGGTGCGAGTTAGGACACGGGGCAGTGAGCACAGGGGGTGATGGGTGAACGGGACTGGATGTGAGTTAGGACACGGGGCAGTGAGCACAGGGGGTAATGGGTGAACGGGACTGGGTGTGAGTTAGGACACGGGGCAGTGAGCACAGGGGGTGATGGGTGAACGGGACTGGGTGTGAGTTAGGACACAGGGCAGTGAGCACAGGGGGTGATGGGTGAACGGGACTGGGTGTGAGTTAGGACACGGGGCAGCCGAGTTTTGGATGAGCTGAAGTTTACGGAGGCTGTTTGAAACCCCCCAGGGTCAAACTACAGCTTTTTATGCTTACTCGCAAGACTCCGTCTTTCAGTATATGAGTTAGGCTGAAAAGATCGTGGCTGAGCACATTGAACTCCCCGTGAAGTGTGTGTTCAATCTATTGTCTCTAATGAAAGAGCGTCCTCGGAACAGCTGCAAGGTTTTCAGAATAGGGCCGAGGCGGGGGGCAGGGGGGGTGCAAGTGGGAGAGTGAGTGCTCCAGGGATATTCTGCAGCTGAAGGAATCGCTACAAATGGGGGATCCTTTGGCAAGTTGTGAGCTCAGGCTTCAGTGAACATGCGCAAATGGGATATGTGGTGTGAATAAAACTAGACCGAACGAGGCCTCACTGCATCAGTATGTTTTAAGGCGGCACACTTGGATACGGATTTCCAGTATGTTGCAGCAATGGCGTTGTTACTTCAGTTTGGAGATGTAATAGTAGATTTTTGTTAAAAGCTGAAAATTTTAAATCGAGGTGTCACTTGCCCACCGTGGGGCTGGCTTTGAAAGGCTACAGTCGTTTCTTTGCCCTGAAATATGCAGGTGAAAGTCAGTTTGCAGCAGAAAAGGGATTTCTGAGTCCACACCGCACAGAAGGAGGCCATTCGGCCCATTGTGCCTGTGCCGGCTCTTTGAAAGAGCTCTCCAATTAGTCCCACTCCCCCCTGCTCTTTCCCCATTAGCCCTGCAAATTTTTCCTTTTCAAGTATTTATCCAATTCCCTTTTGAAAGTTACTATTGAATCAGCGCATTCCTGATCACAACAACTCGCTGTATAAAAAACAAAATTCTCATCTCCCCTCTGTTAAATTACTGACTTAACATCAATGATTTTAAATCATTACCCCGTCTCAGTACAAGAATGCTCATACATGACCACTAATAGAATGATACCAGAACTGAGAGTTTACAACTATCAGGAAAGGCTGAACAGGCTGGGACTCTTTTCTCTAGAAATGGAAGGCTGAGAGGCAGCCTGATAGAGGTCTTTCAAATTATGAAAGGGTTCGATAGGGTAGACGTAGAGAAAATGTTTCCACTTGTGGAGGAGACCAGAACTAGGGGCCACCAATAGAAGATAGTCACTAATAAATCCAATCGGGAATTCAGGAGAAACTTCTTTACTCCAGAGAGTGGGGAGAATGTGGAACTCGCTACCACAGGGAGTGGTTGAGGAGAATAGTATAGATACATTAAAGGGGGAAGCTGGATAAGCATATGAGGGAGAAAGGAATAGAAGGATATGCTGATGGGGTGAGATGAAGAGGGGTGGGAGGAGGCTGGTGTGGAGCATAAACAGCAGCATGGACCAGTTGGGCCGAATGGCCTGTTTCTGTGCTGTGCATTCTATGTAATTCGATGTGGAAAAACAAAACTGTCCCATTGACGAAAGTTACCTCCGCTGGTTCTTTTGCCAATTACCTTAAATCAGTGTCCTCCTGCTAGCGGAAACAGTTTCTCCTTATTTGCTCGATCAAAACCCTTCGTGATTTTAAACGCCTCTAATAAATCTCCCCTTAGCCTTCTCTGCTCTTAAGGAGAACAATCCCAGTCTCTCCATGTAACTGTGGTCTTTCATCTGGTACCATTCTAGTAAATCTCCCTTGCACCCTCTCCAAGGCCTCAACGTCCTACCTGAAGTGTGATGCCCAGAATTGGACACAATGGGCCTAGATTTTCAGTGTGCCGTGAGGCGGGCTTTCAGGCGTGCGGGGGGCAAAAATCCCGAAATCGGGGGTCCCGACACCAACCCGCCCAAAACCTGCCTCCACGTAAGTTTCAAGGGAGGCAGGTACCCGCCCCGCACTGGGACCCGCCGACCCGAGGCGGGAAGGGATTAGTGCCAATTAACTGCCTGTTAACAGGTAGTTAACAGGCAGTTTTTAGCCTAATCCCTATTTTGAGGGGTGTCGTGTGGGATTCTCGACGGCTCCAAACCACGCCAGGTTAGAGCAGGCGGGCCGTCGGGTTGAAGGACTTGGAGGGGTCGTGATGTCGGTGTTCAGGTGAGTGATGGGTGCATGAGTGCAAAGTTAAGTGTGTTTGGTGTGTCTAAAGTGTGTAAAGAAGTTTTACTTACCTGTACTTACCTTTACAGCCTTTCTTCCTCTGGGCGTCGGGAGTCCATCACTCAGCCGGAACTGAAAGCTGAATGGCTGCGATCTGTCAAAAGTGACAGCCTGCAGCTTTCAGTGCCGGTGACCATTCTAACCGAGTCTGCGTAGAAGGACTCAGGTTAGAAGTCAGACTCAGTGTTTGACAGCTTCAAACAGCTGTGAAACACTGATATTTCATCTGTCAAGAACTCTTGACAGATGAAATTTCAGTCTGTGACATCACCTGTTGCCGGGTGGCCCTTAATTGGCCTGCTGAGCCCGCTGGGCGGGCACAACGCGGTCAATCAAGGGAAAATTGCGTCGATTGGCCGGACGTCGATGGAGGTGGGACTAAAACCCGAAAGTTGTAGTCCCGCCTCCTTCCCGACAGCTTAATGAAAATCCAGCCCGATATTCCAGTTGAGGCCTAACCAGTGCGTTTAGCTTAACTTGTGCACATTTTTAATACAAGGTGACACAGCCAGAGAGTGCATCAAAAAAAATGATGGGAGCAAAGTATGATTTTTTTTTTTTAGGTGCAAGGGACCGACAGGTCAGTCAAAGACCTTTTACCCTACACTTCTGTAACCTTACCTTGAACCATAGCACCTGAGATCTCAGACTATATATCGCTCCTGACTTCATAGGAACAGGAGGAGGCCATTCAGCCCCTCGAGCCCTGTTCCGCCATTCAATTAGATCTTGGCTGATCTGTATCCGAACTTGGCTCCGTAACCCTTAATACTCTTACCCAACAAAAACTATCACTCAGGGTTTTGAAATTTTCAATTGACCCCCCAGCTTTTTGGGGGAAAGAGTTCCAGATTTCCACTGCCCTTTGTGTGAAGAAGTGCTTCCTGACATCACCCCTGATCGGCCTGGCTCTGATTTTAAGGTTTCGCCCCCTTGTTCTGGACTGCTGCCCCCCCCCACCCCCAACAACCAGAGGAAATAGTTTCTCTCTCTCTACCCTCTCAAATCCTTTAATTGTCTTAAACAGCTCAATTAGATCAGCCCTTAATCTTCTATACTATACGCTTCAGTGTCTCTACAAGCCTAAAGATTATTAGTAAATCCCTGTCTTCCAAAGGACCAACTATTTTCCTCATTGTTTGTGTTTTGCAGTTGCTGGGAGTGGCCTTTCTAGGAGTCGGTCTGTGGGCATGGAGTGAAAAGGTAAGGCAGCCCGAATACAGGAAACACACTCGACATTACACTGAGGAGAGGGGAGAGGGGAGGGTGGCAGTAAGGTGAAGGGACGGGAAGGGAGGGGGGCAGAGTGGTGAGAATGTGGAACTCGCTACCACAGGGAGTGGTTGAGGTGAATAGCAGAGATGCATTTAAGGGAAAGCTAGATAAACAGATGAGGGAGAAAGGAATAGGAGATATGTTGATGGAGTGAGATGAAGAGGGTGGGAGGAGGCTCGTGTGGAGCATAAACACCGGCACGGACCAGTTGGGCCGAATGCCCTGTTTCTGTGCTCTAAATTTTGTGTTTCTCCTACCCAGTAGGAGAGGCCATTTAAAAGAAAAACTAGTATGTAAGTAGGCCTGAAAGAGTCTTTACACTGAATGTCTTCTCTTTAGCCTCCCAGTAATGTTCTACTTTTAAATGTAATGTAATTCAAATCAACACAATAAAAATACATTTTATTTAGTGTTTATTTATAGCAGGTATATTTTAACTGTCTGGCCTGATTTATCCATCCTTGACAAGGATGTCAAACCTTGGAGAAGGTGCAGAGGAGATTGACCAGAATGGTACCAGTGATGAGGGACCTCAGTTATGCGGAGAGATTGGAGAAGCTGGGGTTGTTCTCCTTTAGAGCAGAGAAGATTAAGGGGAGATTTAATCGAGGCGTTCAAGATTATGAGGGGTTTTGATAGAATAAATAAGGAGAAACTGTTTCCACTGGCAGGAGGGTCGGTAACCAGAGGACACAGATTTAAGGTAATTGGCCAAAGAACCAGAGGGGGAGATGAGGAGACATGTTTTTGCGCAGTGCGTTGTTATAATCAGGAATGCGCTGCCTGAAAGGGCGGGGGAAGCAGAGTCAATAGTAACTTTCAAAAGGGAATTGGATAAATATTTGAATTGGAGAAAATTGCGGGGCTATGGGAATAGAACCGGGGGCAGTGAGACTAATTGGAGAGCTCTTTCAAAGAGCTGGCATTGGCACGATGGGCCGAATGGCCTCCCTCTGTGCTGTACGATTCTATGATTCCGCATCGGTCTCTTTCTCTTGGAGTTTGGGGCCTTTGTGACTTCAGGCGACGGAATGCAGTTGTGTTGTTTAATGAATAATGAATGTATTCAGAAATATTCCATTTTTTTGTTGTTGCGCACAATGGGTCCCTGAAATAAATAAACCAGAAGGATACAGAACCTGTTTGTTGCAGTGACATGCGGGGAATTGGGAGTGGGCGGCAGGAGGGAGTCGGATGAAATGAATACCACGAGTCACGAATAATGCAGCGGATTGTTTCGACAGCGATCGCTGACCCCCACGCTTTGGCCGTGCGCTAATGATACAAACTGGGCTCGTTAATTGGCGCCGGGATTAGCGTTCTTTGAAGTTTATTGATTCTATCTTTTTCTTGCGATGCATAAAAAAAAAGAGACCGGCTTGCAGCACCCTCCTTTTCAAAACTTCGCTTGAAGAGGAATTATTGATTTGTGATTTGCATCAGTCTTGGCTGCAGTAAAAGTGCCTTGCAATGCAATTTAAAGGAAAACACGATTATAAAGGAGGATTTGTGTCATTGGAACCTAGATCTGATACTGCAGGTCTTTATGTAGTGCAACAAATAGAAGTGCGAATCATCCAGAGTGCTTGCTGTACACAATAACTCGAGCGCTGCCGTGGTTATGACTGTGTCCTGAACCAGCACAACAGCTTGTGTTTATACCGCGCCTTTTAACCTCGTAAAATATCCCAAGGCGCTTCACGGGAGCGAATTGACCTTTGACACCGAGTCACATAAAGAGCTATTAGGACAGGTTGGTCAAAGAGTTTGGTTTTAAGGAGCGGCTTAATGGAGGAGAGAGAGGCGCAGTGGTTTTAGGAAGGGAATTCCAGAGCGTAGGGCCCAGGCAGCCAAAGGCACGGTCAGCAATGGAGGGGCGCGAAGGAACTCGCGGATGCGCAAGTGGCCAGAATTGGAGGGGGTACAGAGATCTCGGAGGGTTGTAGGGCTGGAGGAGATTACAGAGAGGTGGGGGGGGGGGTGGGGGCGGGGGCGAGGCCATGGAGGGGTTGGAAAACAAGGATGGGAATCTTACAATCGAGGTGTTGCCGGACCGGGAGCCAGTGTAGGTCAAAAAAGTGACATGAAAGCTGTTGGATTGTTGTAAGGGTTTTGAGGGTTGCCAACCAGAGTGGGCAGATGGAGTTAAGATACAGATACAGATCAGCCATGATATAATTGAATGGGAGAATAGGCTCGAGGGGCTGAATGGCCTCCTCCTGTTCTATATTCCTAACCCAATTCGTTCACCGGTGAGCCTGCAGTCCCACACTGGGAGGAGCTCTTCAGCCATTGGGGGAAGGCGATTGAGGAGGATTCTTGCGATGACTTTCCCTGTGGCAGACAGCAGGGACACTCCTCTGTAATTACCGCAATCGGACTTGTCACCATTCTTGAAGATGGTCACGATTACGGCGTCTCGGAGATCCCCTGGCATGCTCTCCTCCTTCCAGATAAGAGAAATGAGTTCATGTATTTGCGCCAATAGTGCTTCTCTGCCATGATTTAGAGCCTCGGCGGGGATTCCATCTGCTCCTGCGACCTTGTTCTTCAGTTGTTGGATGTCCTTTTCGACCTCATGCCGGGCTGGGGTTGTGCTGAGGTGGTGGCGGGTAGAGCTCCTCTCAGGGTCGCAATGCGGATTCCGCCCACTAAGGGGCACAATGGACATGATCTTCACCGCGCATCAACTGCAAGAGAAATGCAGGGAACAGCACCAACCGCTGTACATGGTCTTCATTGACCTCACAATGGTCTTCGACACTGTCAACCGTGAGGGATTATGGAGTGTCCTCCTCAAATTCGGCTGCCCTCAAAAGTTTCTCACCATCCTCCGCCTGCTTCACGACGACATGCAAGCCATGATCCTGACCAACGGTTCCACCACAGACTCAATTCACGTACGGACTGGAGTCAAACAAGGATGTGTCATCGCACCAACACTCTTCTCGATCTTCCTGGCAGCAATGCTCCATCTCGCCCTCAGTAAGCTCCCCGCTGGAGTGGAGCTAACCTACAGAACAATCGGGAAACTGTTCAACCTCCGTTGCCTCCAGTCCAGATCCAAGGTCGCCCCATCCTCTGTCATTGAATTACAGTATGCAGACGACGCTTGCGTCTGCGCACACTGAGGTTGAACTCCAAACCATCGTCAACACCTTCACTGAAGCGTACGAGAGCATGGGCCTTACACTAAACATCCGTTAGACAAAGGTCCTCTACCAACCTGCCCCTGCCACACAGTACTGCTCCCCGATTATCAAAATCCATGACGAGGCCTTGGACAACGCGGACCACTTTCCATACCTCGGGAGCCTACTGTCAACAAGAGCAGACGTTGATGACTAAGTCCAACACTGCCTTCCGTGTGCCAGTGCAGCCTGAGGAAGAGAGTGTTTGAAGACCAGGACCTCAAACCCGGCACTAAGCTCATGGTCTACAGAGCAGTAGTGATACCCGCCCTCCTGAATGCTTCAGAGACATGGACCATGTACAGCAGGCACCTCAAAGCACTGGAGAGGTACCACCAACACTGTCTCCGCAAGATCTTGCAAATCCATTGGCAGGATAGGCGCACCAACGTCAGTGTTCTCGCTCAGACCAGCATCGAAGCTATGACCACGCTCGATCAGCTCCGATGGATGGGCCACATCGTCCGCATGCCCGATACGAGATTCCCAAAACAAGCGCTCTACTCGGAGCTCCGACACAGCAAGCGAGCCCCAGGTGGGCAGAGGAAATGCTTCAAGGACACCCTCAAAGCCTCCTTGAAAAAGTGCAGCTTCCCCACCGACACCTGGGAATCCCTGGCCCAAGACCACACGAAGTGGAGGAGAAGCATCCGGGAAGGCGCCGAACACCTCGAGTCTCTTCGCCGTAAGCAAGCGGAAGCCGAGCGCAAACAGCGCAAGGAGCGCACGTCAACTCAAACACCCCACCCACCCGCCCCTTCAACCACCGTCTGCCCCACCTGTGACAGAGACTGTAGGTCCCGCATTGGACTCATCAGTCACCTGAGAACTCATTTCTAGTGTGGAAGCAAGTCATCCTCGGTTCCGAGGGACTGCCTAAGAAGACGAATAATCCCACACTTATCTCGCTCACTTTTGATAACATCGGAAGTGCTCAGATGTTTTAAAAAGAAAAAGAGTTGCCACGAGAAGGCTGGTCTACTCATGTAAGTTCGAGCTGGCCAATAAATGTAGCCTTGCTGGAGTCATCCACATAAAAACAAACCAATTATTTCCTGTTCATTAACATAGAATTTACAGCACAGAAACTGGCCACTCAGCCCAACTGGTCCGTGCCGGTGTTTATGCTCCACAAGGGCCTCCTCCCACCCCTCTTCATCTCACCCCATCACCATCTCCTTCTATTCCTTTCTCCCTCATGTGTTTATCTAGCTTCCCCTCAACCACTCTCTGTGGTAGCGAGCTCCACATTCTTTTTTTATTTGTTCATGGGATGTGGGCGTCGCTGGCAAGGCCAGCATTTATTGCCCATCCCTAGTTGCCCCTGAGAAAGTGGTGGTGAGCCGTCGTCTTAAACCGCTGCAGTCCGTGTGGTGAAGGTACTCCCACAGTGCTGGTAGGGAGGGAATTCCAGGATTTTGACCCAGTGATGATGAAGGAACAGCTGATATATTTCCAAGTCAGGATGGTGTGTGATTTGGAGGGGAACTTGGAGGTGGTGGTGTTCCCATGCACCTGCTGCCCTTGTCCTTCGAGGTGGAAGAGGTCGCGGGTTTGGGAGGTGCTGCCGAAGGAGCCTTGGCGAGTTGCTGCAGTGCATCTTGTAGATGGTGCACACTGCAGCCACGGTGCGCCGGTGGTGGAGGGAGTGAATGTTTAAGGAGGTGGATGGGGTGCCAATCAAGCGGGCTGCTTTGCCCTGGATGGTGTTGAGCTTCTTGAGTGCTGTTGGAGCTGCACTCATCCAGGCAAGTCGAGAGTATTCCATCACACTCCTCACTTGTGCCTTGTAGATGGTGGAAAGGCTTTGGGATTCTAACCACTCTCTGGGTAAAGAACCTTCTCCTGAATTCCCTATTGGATTTATTAGTGACTGTTATGAATCTTATGATCCATGAAGAAAGACTCATGAAATAACACTGGACAGCCAGCTAGTGGTGCCGTCCAAGGAGTATAAATACTCGGGCGTGGGCCCAGCTTGCCCAGGACATTTTGTAAACAGGAACTAGTGAAAGATAACTAGACCTCCATGTTCTGAAACAAGTTGATTAAAGCCTTGCTTTATACTCGAACCAAGTGCGTAGTGAGTTTTATTACGTCAGTGGCTATCTTATATTTATGGTCCTTATCTGCAGTAGGACCAATATTTATCCCTCAATCAACATCACTAAAATAAAAACAGATTATCTGCTCATTATCACATTGCTGTTTGTGGGAGCTTGCTGTGCGCAAATTGGTGCCGCATTTCCTACATTACAACAGCGACTACACTTCAAAAGTACTTCATTGGCTGTAAAGCGCTTTGGGACATCCGGTGGACGTGAAAGGCACTATAGAAATGCAAGTCTTCCAGCTGCCTAGGCCCTAAGCTCTAGAATTCGCTCCCTAAACCTCTCCGCCTCTGTCTCCTTCTTTAAAACGCGCCTTAAAACCTCCCTCTTTGACCAAGCTTTTGGTCACCTGTCCTAATATCTCCGTATGTGGCTCGGTGTCAGATTTTGTTTTATAATCGCTCCTGTGAAGCGCCTTGAGACATTTTACTATGTTAAAGGCGCTATATAAATGCAAGTTGCTGAGAGAAGGCACCTAGAGAGCATAAGAATTAGGAGCAGGAGTCGGCCATTCGACCCCTCGAGCCTGCTCCGCCATTCAATAAGATCATGGCTGATCTTTTACCTCGACTCCACTTTCCTGCACTATCCCCATATCCCTTGGTTCCCTTAGTATCCAAAAAGGGGCGACATTTAAGGCAGAAGCACAATTTTTGATTTGTGTGGTTGAATTTAAAAATAAATGAGGGTGGCACCGGCACAGGGTTTTGTGCAGCTTGTCCAAGGAATGCAGTCCGATGGCAACCCGTGGGTTTATTTGTGGCTGTCCGCAGTATGCCTATTTGGAGAAGTATCAGATTTTGATGAATGCCTGTTTTTGTGAAGTTTGGTTGTAAACTGAAGTGTTTTTACAACATGGACTTGACCAGCTTCCTCCCTGACGGAACAGCAGAGCCGAGCCAGTGGGTGGTGGTAAACACACTCACATCTTTATCGTACCAACATCACTAAAGCAGATTATCTGGCCATTATCACGTTGCTGTTGGTGGGAGCTTGCTGTGCACAAATTGGCTGCCGTGTTTAATAATAATTCAACTTTATTGTCATTGTACAATGCACAAGTACATGAACAACGAAATGTGATCTTGCAAGCTCCCACGAATAACATTAACATTAAACATAAATAGCACCGTCCTGGGAGAAGCAAAGCCGCTGCGTCTGTGCGCGCCGCCATTCCATTTCCACCATTCCTCCTGTCCGACAATCTTCAGCCCAACGCCCGGGCCTGCTCACCAGCCGCCCCTCCCGGGGCTCCTTCCGTGACCACCTGCACCTGGTCTTCCCTGATGGTCACCCCTCCAGGTACTAACCAGGCCTGGCTCTGCTTAGCTTCCAAGCCTTGCCAGTGACCCTGTCCCTAGTCCCAGGAACAGGGCTCCTGCATTACAACAGTGACTACACTTCCAAAAGTACTTCATTGGCTGTAAAGCGCTTTGGGACGTCCTGAGGTGGTGAAAGGCGCTGGACAAGGGCAGCAGGCGCATGGGAACACCACCAAGTCACACACCATCCTGACTTGGAAATATATCGGCCGTTCCTTCATCGTCGCTGGGTCAAAATCCTGGAACTCCCTCCCTAACAGCACTGTGGGAGTACCTTCACCACACGGACTGCAGCGGTTCAAGAAGGCGGCTCACCACCACCTTCTCGAGGGCAACTAGGGATGGGCAATAAATGCTGACCTTGCCAGCGACGCCCACATCCCATAAAAACGAAAAAATAAAAAATATGCAAACATCTTCTTTCTTTAGAAACGGGTGAGCAGATGGATGTGTTCTTTTCTCCTACCTTTAGGCTTCCGAGTGTCGCTCACCTACTGCTACGTGGCTTGCTCCCCAGTCCCTGCTAATGAGCTCTCCCCTTTTCACTGCTGAAGTACAAACGAAGAACTTGCAGTTATGTAGCGCCTATCACAGCCTCAGGACGTCCCAAAGCCAATGTTCCTGCTAATTTTTTTGGGGGGGTACGCGGCCCATTCATATTTCCAATGTGCACGATTTTTCCATTTAAAAGCCGCTGAGCAGCCTCCGGTCCCCCCCCCCCATCCCGCGGGACCTCCAGACCCCCCCCCCCCGGCCCGCGGGACCTCCGGACCCCCCCGGCCCACAGGACCCCCGCCCGCGGGTCCTCCAGACCACCGCGCGGGTGTGCAGCTGAACTGGAACAATTCCCAAAGCGCCTTGCAGCCAATGACCTACGTTTCTTTTTCCAAAGTGGAGTCACTTTTGTAATGTCGGAAACATGGCAACCAATTTGCCTTCCACGGCAAGCTTTGGGACGTCCTGAGGTCATGAAAGGCGCTATAGAAATGCAAATTCATTCTTTCTTTAGCAGGTCAGAAACCGGGCAGAATCTCGAGTTTCATCTCCTCTTTCTCTCCCCTCTTTCCTCCCCCCTCCTTCCCCCCCCCCCCCCCCCGACACCACCTCCTCCAACTCCAGTTTTTCTTTAACTACTTTTTAATTGTTCTGGCAACGCAATCCAGTAGCAGCGACTGTTAACTGCTCAATTTCTAGTCTCGGCTGTACTTTAAGTAGAAGTACCTAGAAATTGTAAAGCTGAAACAAGGCTGTGTTGGTGATTTATCCTTCACATGAGCACTAATCCTAATCCCATGTCCCCTCCCTGTTCTCGTATCCCTTTATTCCCCTTTCCTTCAAACACCTCTATTGTCAGCTGTTCACTTGATGTGCGCCTCACAACCAACTGTTTCAAAACAAAAGGCTGCTGGAGTTTGCGGTGGGTAATAACTGACTGTGTGCGCCGCTATTACTGCTTTGAAACTGACCGCAACTTCAGGATGTAACGCGTGCAGATCTAAACGGGGATATCCTGAAGTTGCGGTCGGCCATTCACTGCTCCGACACTGTCTACGCCCCCCCGCCTCCTGCCCACCCCCCACGATTAAAATCACTAAGGAGATGGTACTCAGTGAAATAATGGGACTTAAGGCGGATAAATCCCCCGGACCTGATGGCCTACATCCTCGGGTCTTGAGAGAAGTGGCGGTAGGGATTGTGGATGCATTGGTGATCATTTTCCAGAACTCCCTGGACTCAGGAAAGGTCCCGGCAGATTGGAAAACTGCTAATGTAACACCCTTATTTAAGAAGGGAAGTAGTCAAAAAGCTGGAAACTATAGACCAGTTAGCCTAACATCTGTGGTTGGCAAAATGTTGGAGTCCATTATTAAGGAAACAGTAACAGAGCATTTGGATAAACATAATTTAATAGGACAGAGTCAGCATGGTTTTATGAAGGGGAAGTCATGTTTGACAAATTTGCTCGAATTCTTTGAGGATGTAACATACAGGTGGATAAAGGGGAACCAGTGGATGTAGTGTATTTGGACTTCCAAAAGGCATTTGACAAGGTTCCACACAAAAGATTACTGATCAAGATAAAAAATCACAGGATTGGGGGTAATATACTGGCATGGGTGGAAGATTGGCTATCTAACAGAAAACAAAAAGTTGGGATAAATAGTTCATTCTCAGGCTGGCAATCAGTAACTAGTGGTGTTCCGCAGGGGTCAGTGCTGGGACCCCAACTCTTTACAATCTATATTAACGATTTGGAGGAAGGGACCGAGTGCAACATATCCAAGTTTGCTGACGATACAAAGATGGGAGGGAAAGCAGTGAGTGAGGAGGACATAAAAAAACCTGCAAAAGGACATAGGCAGGCTAAGTGAGTGGGCAGAGATTTGGCAGATGCAATATAATGTTGGAAAGTGTGAGGTTATGCACTTTGGCAGAAAAAATCAAAGAGCAAGTTATTATCTAAATGGAGAGAAACTGCAAAATGCTACAGTACAAAGGGATCTGGGGGTCCTGGTGCATGAAACACAAAAAGTTAGTATGCAGGTGCAGCAGATGATCAGGAAGGCCAATGGAATCTTGGCTTTTATTGCAAGGGGGATGGAGTATAAAAACAGGGAAGTCTTGCTGCAGTTATACAGGGTATTGGTGAGGCCACACCTGGAATACTGCGTGCAGTTTTGGTTTCCATATTTAAGAAAAGATATACTTGCTCTCGAGGCGGTTCAGAGAAGGTTCACTCGGTTGATTCCGGAGATGAGGGGGTTGACGTATGAGGAAAGGTTGAGTAGGTTGGGACTCTACTCATTGGAGTTCAGAAGAATGAAAGGCGATCTTATCGAAACATATAAGGTTGTGAGGGGGCTTGATTGGGTGGATGCGGTGAGGATGTTTCCACTGATGGGTGAGATTAGAACTAGGGGGCATAATCTTAGAATAAGGGGCTGCCCTTTCAAAACTGAGATGAGGAGAAACTTCTTCACTCAGAGGGTAGTAAATCTATGGAATTTGCTACCCCAGAGAGCTGTGGAAGCTGCAACATTAAATACATTTAAAATGGAGATAGACATTTTCCTAGCAGATAAGGGAATTAGGGGTTACGGGGAGAGGGCAGGGAAGTGGACGTGAGTCTAGATTCGGATCAGCCATGATCCTATTGAATGGCGGAGCAGGCCCGAGGGGCCGTATGGCCTACTCCTGCTCCTACTTCTTATGTTCTTATAGCCGGCAATCAGTGAAACTGACGAAAACTTGGGTTTTTCCGCGCTAATATCGCTGTCAAAATGCCCCATTAAATGTTAAGCCTTTTTGGATTAGGTGTAGCTGGGGTTTCAGGTTCTACCTTATCCCCAAGTGAGAGCCCCAATCTTTGGTTTGCTCTCCGCAACATTTTTAAAAAAAAGTCCGGATAAAAGCAGATTCTCATTTCCTGGTTCCCTGTCTGTGACAACGCTGAAATGCGATTGGCTGCTTAGACAGCTCGGTGACGTCACAGCAGCATCGCACTCGGGAATTCCCGCTACAGAGCGCTGAAATCACTTGCGTATCGAAAAAGCCAAACTTCTCACCACAGAGATCGCAGGAGCATCTTATCAACTTGCCCTGCCAGCTTTAAGGGTTTGTGTATAAGGACACCAAGGTCTCTCTGCTCATCCCACACTTTTCAAAATCGCGCCATTTATAGTTTACTGCCTTTCCATATTAGTCCTCCCAAAGTGCATCACTTCACATTTCGCATTGAACTCCATCTGCCACGATTCTGCCCATTTCACCACCATGTCTATGTCATCCTAAAGTCTATCCTCATCGCTAACTGCTACTTTGCCAAGTTTGTTTCATCTGCAAACTTCATAATCCTGCTCCCTACATCTGCGTCAAGGTTGTTCATAAAAATTGAAAACAGTAACGGACCCAAAATCGACCCTTGGGGAGCACCACTGCAAACCACCTCCCAGTCTGAAAAACATCCATCCACCACCACCCTCTGCTTCCTGTCACTGAGACAATTGTGTATCCATTCCGCCACTTTCCCCTTAATTCCATGGGCTTCCAACTTCTTAACAAGCCTCCTGTGTGGCACTTTGTCGAATGCCTTCCGAAAGTCCATATATACAACATCTACTGCATTACCTTGATAGCTTTCTCTGTTAACTCGTCAAAGAATTCAATCAAGTTAGCCAGACATGATTTACCTTTAACAAATCCATGCTGGCTCTCGTTGATTAACCCATGCCTTTCCAAATGAAAGTTTATTTTGTCCCTGATAATGGTTTCCAATAACTTGCGCACAGCAAGCTCCCACAAACAGCAATATGATAATGATCAGATAATCTGGTTTTTTTTAGTGAATATTATCCAGGACACCGGGGAGAGCTCCCCTGCTCCTCTTTGAAATAGTGTCGTGGGATTTTTTTACGCCACCTGAGGGGGCAGACGGGGCCTCAGTTTAGCGTCTCATCCGAAAGGCGGCACCTCCGACAGTGCAGCACTCCCTCAGTAACTGCACTGGAGTGTCTGTCAGCCTAGATTTTGTGCTCAAGTCTCTAGAGTGGGACTTGAACCCACGATCTTCTCACTCAGGCAAAACATGCAGGCGGTCAGTCAGCATTGCATGGTTACAGCACAGAAGGAGGCCATTCGGCCCGTCGAGCCCGTGCCGGCCCGGCCCTCTGCAAGAGCACTTCAGCTAGTCCCTTTCCCCGTAGCCCTGCACATTTTTTTCCTTTTGGGTGCTTATCCAATTCCCTTTTGAAAGCCACGATTGAATCTGCCTCCACCACCCTCTCAGGCAGTGCATTCCAGATCCTCACTATCTGAGGAGAGAATAGACAGTTGATGTTCTGACGGACCCGAAAGATCAACAGTCTGTTATCTCCACAGATGCTGACCGACCACCTGTGTGTTCCCAGCTTTTTTCTGTTTTTGTTTCAGATTTTCAACACGTGGAGCATTTTTCTTTTTCTTTAATTCTCTCTGGTGCTCCGTCGTGTGATTTCCCCCTCTCGCACTCTGTCACTCCGCTATACTCTTTCTGCACAGTTTGTCCTCTCTCTCTCTCTCTCTCTCTTTTCATTGTGTCTTGCTCCAACTACTTTACTGTCTCTCTCAGGCAAAGTTTGGCAGCGATGAAAGGTTACTGGCCTTCAGAAGCCCAGCAGACAGGGAGAGAAAAACAAGTTTGTGTAAAAAAAATAAAAAAAATGAAAATCCTTGGCCTCAATCCTTGGCTACTTACATAATATTGCAAAGTATTTCCAGCACAGGAACAGCCCATTTTGCCAACAGGTCCGTGCCGGTGTTTATGCTCCACGCGAGCCTCCTCCCACCCCTCTTCAGTTAACCCTATCAGCATATCCTTCTGTTCCCTTCTCTCTCATGTGTTTATCTAGCTTCCCCTTGAACACATCTTATGCTATTCACCTCAACCACTTCCTGTGGCAGCAAGTTCCACATTCTCACCACTCTCTGGGTAAAGCGGTTTCTCCTGAATTCCCTATTGGATTTATTAGTGATTATATCTTATATTTATGGCCCCTAGTTCTGGTCCCCTCACAAGTGGAAACATTTTCTCCGTCTACCCTGTCAAACCCTTTCATAATTTTAAAGACCTCGATCAGGTCACACGTCAGTCTTCTCTTTTCTAGAGAAAAGAGCCCCAGCCGATTCAATCTTTCCTGATAGTTCTAACCTCTCAGTTCTGGTACTATTCCAGTAAATCATTTATGTACTTTCTCCAGTGCCTCTCTGTTTTTTAATCGTATGGAGACCAGAACTGTGCAGAGTATACCAAGTGTGGTCTTAACCATTCTACTTGTTACTCAGAAGTCTGGCTGTCAGCATATATTAACCAGCATTGATATATTACATTCCTAATATGTAGTCATAATTGTGTGGTCTATGCCATTTATACTTCTAGGAATACCCAATTCAATTCTTAAAGCCTCATCAGTTTTATGGCGCCATGGAGCAGTCAATTGTGCGAGAAGCTTCTATCTGCAGGCGGATAATGTAACTCGTGCTGTCGCTGATTAACTCGTGAACTGATTGCTGTGGCATCATTGAACTGACTTCAGGTTACATGCTTGATGAAACTGCGATGTGCAATCGACAGGGTCTCTTTGCTCACGAGCAGAGGGGGAGGGGTCGGAGGAAAGATTAATAAACCGGGCTAGCCAGATTTTGCAAATCTTTCATGTGTGCTTCAGCCGCAGTTACAGACTATGTGGTTGATCAAAGAATTGTGGTCCCACAATGATTGAAATAGTTGATTTTTAAAAGTCTTGGCGCCAGTGGAGTGCAAGTTCTGAACACTGCAATAAACATCAGCAAATATGTATACAAGTGTCCAACTTATCATTGCTTTCTTGTTTTAATGCACTTTATATTGTACAAGATATTTTGAGGGTAAAATTTGGAAATGGTTTGTCCTTAAATAGAAATTCAGAGTGGAAGATTGAGCTGGGTGTCCTCGTAAACGAATCACTGAAAGTTAGCATGCAGGTACAGCAAGCAATTAGGAAAGCAAATGGAATGTTGGCCTTTATTACAAAGGGATTGGAGTATAAGAGTAGGGAAGTCTTACTACAGTTGTATAGGGCTCTGGTGAGACCACACCTGGAGTACTGTGCACAGTTTTGGTCTCCTTACCTAAGGAAGGATATACCTGTCAGAGGGAGTGCAACGAAGGTTCACCAGACTGGTTCCTGGGATGGGGGGTTGTCCTATGAGGAGAGATTGAGTAGACTAGGCCTATATTCTCTAGAGTTTAGAAGAATGAGAGGTGATTGCATTGAAACATACAAAATTCTTTAGAGGGTTCACAGGGTAACTGCAGGGAGGATGTTTCCCCTGGCTGGGGAGTCTAGATCCAGGGGTCACAGTCTCAGAATAAGGGGTCGGCCATTTAGGACTGAAAGGAGGAGAAATTTCTTCACTCAAAGGGGTGTGAACCTTTGGAATTCTCTGACCCAGTGAACTGTGGAGGCTCAGTCGTTGAGTATATTCAAGACAGAGATCGATAGATTTTTGGATATTAAGGGAATCAAGGGATATGGGGATCGTGCAGGAAAGTGGATTTGAGGTCGAAGATCAGCCATGATCTTATTGAATGGCGGAGCAGGCTCGAGGGGCCGAATGGCCGACTCCTGCTCCTATTTCTCATGTTCTTACAATTTTTGAATTGTGTTTATAACATTCTATGAGCTACGTATCTGTTGTTTTTCTTTTAGGGCGTGTTGTCCAACATTTCATCAATCACGGATCTAGGTGGCTTTGATCCAGTCTGGCTATTTCTGGTGGTCGGAGGTGTGATGTTCATTCTGGGATTTGCAGGATGTATTGGGGCTCTGCGAGAGAACACTTTCCTGCTGAAGTTTGTAAGTGCTCCAAATATTCTTCACGGAGAAAGTGCCTGGAGCTTTGCCAGCCCAGTGTGTTTGTTTGCTCGGATGTGGGAAATCTGTAACTATAGTGACATCCTGGGATCTGCAAAGAGGTTTCGAAACGAGGCTAGAAAGATTTCGAGCGCGTGTGCCCCCCCCCCGTTTCTGATTTCACAGAATCACAGAAACCCCACAGTGCAGAGAGAGGCCATTTCGGCCCATCGAGCCTGCACCGACACATATCCCACCCGATCCCCGTAACCCCTACATCAACACATATCCCACCCTATCCCCGTAACCCCACGTATTTAATCCCCCTAACACTAAGGGTCAATTTATCATAGCCAATCAACCTAACCCGCACATCTTTGGACTGTGGGAGGAAACCGGAGGAAACCCACGCAAACACGGGGAGAATGTGCAAACTCCACACAGTCACCCGAGGCCGGATTCGAACCCGGGTCCCTGGCGCTGTGAGGCAACAGTGCTAACCACTATGCCACCGTGCTGCTAGATTTGAGGTTAGGATCAGATCAGCCATGATCTTATTGAATGGTGGAGCAGGCTCGAGGGGCCGATTAGCCTACTCCTGCTCCTATTTCTTATGTTCTTATGTTCTTATCCCTTGATGCCTTTACTTGTCCGAAATCTATCGACTTCTGTTTTGAATATACCCAATGACTGAGCCTCCACAGCCCTCTGGGGTAGAGAATGACCACAGTCCCAGAGAAAGGAAGTGAATTACTATGAATTCAGCGGCGGTCTTGCAAAGGGACCTTAACCGGGTTTGCGACTAGATTCAATATGGAAAAAATTGCAAGGTCTTAATGGAGGAGAGGGAGGCGGAGAGGTTTTAGGGAGGGAATTCCAGAGCTCAGGGCCCAGGCAGCTGAAGGCACGGCCGCCAATGGTGGGGCGATGGAAGTGAGGTATGGACAAGAGGCCAGAGTTCTCGGAGTGAACATTTAGACGTTGAAGAGGTCCCGTGCGCTCTGAGCAGGTGGACAAACTGATTGTGTTTTCTACAGTTTCTCTTTCATTTTGGGCATTTCCGTCCTTGCAAGGTACAGGAAGTAAAATTAGGGGGCGCACATACTCCATATGTGGGACAGAACTTACCAAGGGGGGGGGGGGGGGGTGCAGGGAAGTTGGAAAAGACCATCAGTTGACTTGCTTAAACAAAAAAAACCAGAATGCTGGGAGATATTGACTAATTTGGTTGCAGTGAACATATGGATTCCTCTTTTCACGGCGGTGGTGTTGGCCGACTTTGGATTTTTTTCTTACTTTTATTTTTCTTAAATTAAAAAAAAAAAATGAACCAGAAAGTGTTCTGTACATAGAATAGTGAATGTTTCCAGATGAATTATATAATTCTAATTTCATCTTGTCAGACAAACTAACTTGTGGAAGTTATATCTGTAGCCTCCTCCGGCCCTGCAACCCTCCGAGATCTCTGCGCTCCTCTAATTCTGGCCCCTTGCGCATCCTCGAGTTTCATCGCTCCACCATTTGGCGGCCGTGCCTTCAGCTGTCTGGACCCTAAGCTCTGGAATTCCCTCCCTCAACCTCTCCTCTTCTCTCTCCTCCTTTAAGACGCTCCTTAAAATCTACCTCTTTGACCAAGCTTTTGGTCACCTGCCCTAATATCTCCTTATGTGGCTCGGTGTCAAATTTTGTTTATGTGGCTCCTGTGAAACGCCTTGGGACGTTTTACTACGTTAAAGATGCTGTGTAAATACAATGTAGAAGATCAGCCATGGGTTTATTGAATGGCGGAGCAGGCTCAAGGGGCCGTATGGCCTACTAGTGCTCCTATTTCTTATCTATCTATCTATAGTCTGTCTGTCTGTCTGTCTGTGCTTAACTCAAAAGTTATAGAGCGTACCTACACATATGTTATATCAAAAGAAAGCTTATGATTAGGGGAGTGTCATAGGCATATTTAGTTTTTGGGCAGACAAAAATTGCTCGGACAGTATACAAAAAACGGACAAAATCCGCTCATTAGCGTTGAGTGACGTGATGGTTGACCAATCCTATGGACAAAATCCGCTCATTAGCGTTGAGTGACGTGATGGTTGACCAATCCTATGGACAAAATCCGCTCATTAGCGTTGAGTGACGTGATGGTTGACCAATCCTATGGACAAAATCCGCTCATTAGCGTTGAGTGACGTGATGGTTGACCAATCCTACAGGGGAAGCGCGGTGCGTCACGGGGGGGCGTTTCATGGCGTGTGTGGGCGGGGCCTAATCCTGCCGCCTGCCGTGAGTGCGGGAGCGGGAAAACAGATACACAGACATCGACAGAGACAACCACGCGGCCCGAGAGACAGCGAGCATACACACACAGACACATACACCCGCGCGTCCCCCCCTCTCTCTCCTTCCCCCCCCCCCCTCCCTCCCTCTCTCTCTCCTATTTATCTGCACAGAGAGAACCGAGAGACAGCGAGCGGGCGGGCGAGCGGCGGTGTCGGGCCGGAGTGTCAGCTGAGCTGGGGTGACTCGGGCCGGGCCTGAGGCGCTGCGCCACGCATGGGGGCTCCAGGTCACCAAGGCCGGGCTCTGAGTCCAGCCCCTTCCCTGGGGTGTCTTCCTCTCTTCTCTATCTCCTTCCCTCACTCTCTCCTTCCCTCTCTCCCCTTCCCATTCAATTCAATTCAATTCAAATCGCTTTATTGGCATGACAAGTTACATCTTATGTTGCCAAAGCATCGAAAAACATTCATGTTTGTACACAAAAATACAGATCTATCCATACAGTGTATAAACAGATATATCCCTGAGTGTATAAATATACTTTCATATAATTTATATATACTCTTTTCTTATATTTAGTGGTTGTCCCTCTGTTTATGGCAAGCTGTAACATAGTGTGCCGCTAGTGTTACACAATTTCTCTCTTCCCCTAGTAGGTATGAGAGTTTTTGGTCGTCCTTCAAATTTCTGAATTCTGGACATATTTTTGTGAATTTTGGGTAGAAGTTCTCCCTTATGCCCTGATATTTTCTACAAGCTGTGAGGAAGTGCATCTCTGTCTCCACCACTCCCTGACTGCAGTGAGAGCATATCCTGTCCTCTCTTGGTAGCCGGGTCTGCCTGTGTCTACCTTTTTCGATCGCCAGGCTATGTTCACTAAGTCTGTACATTGTCAAGGTTTTTCTCAGTTTGCTATCCTTTACCATGGTCAGGTAATCAGCCATGTTGTATTGTTTGTTTAGGGCCAAGTAGCAATTGAGTTTGCTTTGGGTTTTTGTTGTTTCTGCCCAATATGACAGATATTTTTCCTTTTGCTTAGCGACGATTGTGTTGGGTCAAATTCTTTGTGTTACACTGTCACTGTCCTGGGGCTGGTTATTGTTAGTAGTGTTAGTAGTTACTTCACTGAGTCCCAGGACTAGTTGACTGAGGGTATTATTCTTTATGGTCCTCTCTTGGCATTTCAGGGCTTTGTAATGATAGCATTGGGGGTTGCTCATTTCTAGGTGTTTCCAAAATTTGGTGGCTCTTTTTTGGATAGTGATTATTAATGGATATTGGCCTAGTTCTGCCCTGCATGCATTGTTTACGGTTTTCCTTTGAGTCCGGAGGATACTTTTACAGAATTCTGCATGTAGGATCTCAATTGGGTGTTTGTCCCATTTTGCAAATTCTTGTTGTGTTAGCGGTCCCCACACCTCACTGCCATCGAGTGCAATTGGTTCAATTACTGATTTGAAAATTTTGAGCCAAATGCTAATTGGGATTTCTATTTGGATTGATTTTTTAATGGCATAGAAAGCCCTTCTTGCTTTCTCTTTCAGTTCATTCACAGCCAGTTTGAAATTTCCCGTAGAACTCTCTCTCTCCTTTCCCCTCTCTCTTGCCGTGAGTGCGGGACCGGGGAAACAGATACACAGAGCGGGAGCTCGGCTGAGGTGAGTCGGGCCGGGCCTGAGGCGCTAGGCCGTGCACGGGGGCTCCGGGTCCAACCCCTTCCCCGGGGTGTCTTCCTCTCCTCTATCTCCTTCCCTAACTCCTCTCTCTTCTCTCTTCTCTCTCTTCTCTCTTCTCTCTTCTCTCTTCTCTCTCTCCTCTCTCTGTCTCCTTCCTCCTCTCTCTCCCTCTCTCTCTCCTTCCCCCCCTCTCTCTCTCTCCTTCCCGCTCTCTCTCTCCTTCCCGCTCTCTCTCTCCTTCCCTCTCTCTCTCTCCTTCCCTCTCTCTCTCTCTCTCTCTCTCTCTCTCTCTCTCCTTCTCCCTCTCTCTCCTTCTCCCTCTCTCTCTCTCCTTCTCCCCCTCTCTCTCTCTTTCCCCCTCTCTCTCTCTTTCCCCCCCCTCTCCTTCCCCGCCTCTCTCTCCTTCCCCGCCTCTCTTCCTTCCCCCCTCTCTCTCCTTCCCCCCCCTCTCTCTCTCTTCCCCCCCTCTCGCTCCTTCCCCCCCTCTCTCTCCTTCCCCCCCTCTCTCTCCTTCCCCCCCTCTCTCTCCTTCCCCCCCTCTCTCTCCTTCCCCCCCTCTCTCTCCTTCCCCCCTCTCTCTGCCTTCCCCCCTCTCTCTCCTTCCCCCCTCTCTCTCCTTCCCCCCCCCTCTCCTTCCCCCCTCTCTCTCCTTCCCTCCCTCTCTCTCCTTCCCCCCTCTCTCTTCCTTCCCCCCTCTCTCACCTTCCCCCCTCTCTCTCCTTCCCCCCTCTCTCTCCTTCCCCCCTCTCTCTCCTTCCCCCCTCTCTCTCCTTCCCCCTCTCTCTCCTTCCCCCTCTTCCTTCCCCCTCTCTCTCCTTCCCCCTCTCTCTCCTTCCCCCTCTCTCTCCTTCCCCCCTCTCTCTCCTTCCCCCCTCTCTCTCCTTCCCCCCTCTCTCTCCTTCCCCCTCTCTCTCCTTCCCCCTCTCTCTCCTTCCCCCCTCTCTCTCCTTCCCCCCTCTCTCTCCTTCCCCCCTCTCTCTCCTTCCCCCCTCTCTCTCCTTCCCCCCCTCTCTCTCCTTCCCCCTCTCTCTCTCCTTCCCCCCTCTCTCTCCTTCCCCCCTCTCTCTCTCTTCCCCCGCTCTCTCTCTCTTCCCCCCTCTCTCTCTCTTCCCCCCCTCTCTCTCTTCTCCCCCCCTCTCTCTCTCTTCCCCCCCTCTCTCTCTTCCCCCTCTCTCTCTCTCTCCCCCTTCTCTCTCTCTCTCTTCCCCCTCTCTTCTCCTCTTCCCCACTCTCTCATCTCTCTTCTTTCCCTCTCTCTCTCTTCCCCCTCTCTCTCTCTCTTCCCCCTCTCTCTCTCTCTCTTCCCCCCCTCTCTCTCTCTTCCCCCTCTCTCCCTCTCTTCCCCCTCTCTCCCTCTCTTCCCCCCTCTCTCTCTCTTCCCCCCTCTCTCTCTCTTCCCCCCCTCTCTCCCTCTCTTCCCCCCTCCTCTCCCTCTCTTCCCCCGACTCTCTCTCTTCCCCTCTCTCTCTCTCTTCCCCCTCTCTCTCTTCCCCTCTCTCTCTCTCTTCCCCCTCTCTCTCTCTTCCCCCCCTCTCTCTCTCTTCCCCCTCTCTCTCTCTTCCCCCCTCTCTCTCTCTTCCCCCTCTCTCCCTCTCTTCCCCCTCTCTCTCTCTCTTCCCCCTCTCTCTCTCTCTTCCCCCTCTCTCTCTCTCTTCCCCCTCTCTCTCTCTCTCCCCCCTCTCTCTCTCTCTTCCCCCTCTCTCTCTCTCTTCCCCTCTCTCTCTCTCTCCCCTCTCTCTCTCTCTTCCCCCTCTCTCTCTCTTCCCCCCCCTATCTCTCTCTTCCCCCTCTCTCTCTCTCTTCCCCTCTCTCTCTCTCTTCCCCCTCTCTCTCTCTCTTCCCCTCTCTCTCTCCTCTTCCCCCTCTCTCTCTTCCCCCTCTCTCTCTCTCTCTTCCCCCTCTCTCTCTCTCTTCCCCCTCTCTCTCTCTCTTCCCCCTCTCTCTCTCTCTTCCCCCTCTCTCTCTCTCTTCCCCCTCTCTCTCTCTCTTCCCCCTCTCTCTCTCTCTTCCCACTCTCTCTCTCTCTTCCCCCTCTCTCTCTCTCTTCCCCCTCTCTCTCTCTCTTCCCCTCTCTCTCTCTCTTCCCCCCTCTCTCTCTCTTCCCCCCTCTCTCTCTTCCCCCCTCTCTCTCTCTTCCCCCTCTCTCTCTCTCTTCCCCCTCTCTCTCTCTCTTCCCCCTCTCTCTCTCTCTTCCCCTCTCTCTCTCTCTTCCCCCTCTCTCTCTCTCTTCCCCCCTCTCTCTCTCTTCCCCCCTCTCTCTCTCTTCCCCCTCTCTCTCTCTCTTCCCCCTCTCTCTCTCTCTCTCCCCCTCTCTCTCTCTCTCTTCCCCCTCTCTCTCTCTCTTCCCCCTCTCTCTCTCTCTTCCCCCTCTCTCTCTCTCTTCCCCCTCTCTCTCTCTCTTCCCCCTCTCTCTCTCTCTTCCCCCCTCTCTCTCTTCCCCCTCTCTCTCTTCCCCCTCTCTCTCTTCCCCCTCTCTCTCTTCCCCCTCTCTCTCTTCCCCCTCTCTCTCTTCCCCCTCTCTCTCTCTCTTCCCCCTCTCTCTCTCTCTTCCCCCTCTCTCTCTCTCTTCCCCCTCTCTCTCTCTCTTCCCCCTCTCTCTCTCTCTCCTCCCCCTCTCTCTCTCTTCCCTCTCTCTCTCTCTTCCCCCTCTTTCTCTCTCTTCCCCCTCTCTCTCTCTCTTCCCCCTCTCTCTCTCTCTTCCCCCTCTCTCTCTCTCTTCCCCCTCTCTCTCTCTCTTCCCCCTCTCTCTCTCTCTTCCCCCTCTCTCTCTCTTCCCCCTCTCTCTCTCTCTTCCCCCTCTCTCTCTCTCATCCCCCTCTCTCTCTCTCTTCCCCCTCTCTCCTCTCTTCCCCTCTCTCTCTCTCTTCCCCCTCTCTCTCTCTCTTCCCCCTCTCTCTCTCTCTTCCCCCTCTCTCTCTCTCTTCCCCCTCTCTCTCTCTCTTCCCCCCCTCTCTCTCTCTTCCCCCTCTCTCTCTCTTCCCCCCTCTCTCTCTCTTCCCCCCTCTCTCTCTTCCCCCCCCTCTCTCTCTCTTCCCCCTCTCTCTCTCTCTCTCTTCCCCCTCTCTCTCTCTCTTCCCCCTCTCTCTCTCTCTTCCCCCTCTCTCTCTCTCTCTTCCCCCCCCTCTCTCTCTTCCCCCTCTCTCTCTCTCTTCCCCCTCTCTCTCTCTCTTCCCCCTCTCTCTCTCTTCCCCCTCTCTCTCTTCCCCCCTCTCTCCCCCCTCTCTCTCTCTCTTCCCCCCTCTCTCTCTCTTCCACCTCTCTCTCTCTCTTCCCCCTCTCTCTCTCTCTCTTCCCCCTCTCTCTCTCTCTCTTCCCCCTCTCTCTCTCTCTTCCCCCTCTCTCTCTCTCTTCCCCCTCTCTCTCTCTCTTCCCCCTCTCTCTCTCTCTCTTCCCCCTCTCTCTCTCTCTTCCCCCTCTCTCTCTCTCTTCCCCCTCTCTCTCTCTCTCCCCCCCCTCTCTCTCTCTCTTCCCCCCTCTCTCTCTCTCTTCCCCCTCTCTCTCTCTCTTTCCCCTCTCTCTCTCTCTTCCCCTCTCTCTCTCTCTTCCCCCTCTCTCTCTCTCTTCCCCCTCTCTCTCCTTCCCCCTCTCTCTCCTTCCCCCTCTCCTTCCCCCCTCTCTCTCCTTCCCCCTCTCTCTCCTTCCCCCTCTCTCTCCTTCCCCCCTCTCT